>NW_028166546.1:100000-107511 GCF_964263955.1 Coregonus lavaretus
GCGTGTGTGTGTGTGTGTGTATATATGGCTGTTTTTGTGTGTGTGTGTCCGTGTGTGTGTGTGTGTGTGTGTGTGTGTGTGTGTGTGTGTGTGTGTGTGTGTGTTTTCACGCGATGGGCCATGCTCCAGCTATTACCCAGTCAGTGTGCTGATTAGGCCTGCTTGGTACTGGAGCGAGACAAGGACCAGGCCCGCCTACACACGGAACGAAGGTATGAATATGCAACACCCTGATTACTTTTCATGATTAAAGCCTATTTAATATGCTAATGAGAGCATGCCTGGTGATTAAAAGAGCAATGTGTGGCAGAGAAAAAAGAGAGAACGGTGGAAAAAACGTTCTGACACATTCAAATACACATCGTCTCTTGGTAGTTTGGAATATAAAGGCCCGCTATAGACTCCACTGCAATGCTGCTATTAACATTCCTACAGCTCCTACTAATACTACTACTGTAAAACCACAACTACCCCTTACAGCATGGATCGGTAACTTTGATGGGGGTGGGGGACACAAAAAATCTGAACTCATCATGAGGGGCCGCAGTTGCTCGCGGGTCTGCGTGCCCTCATCCAGTAACAGACACATCTCAACATCAATTGTTCAGAGGAGGCTGTGTGAATCAGGCCTTAATAGTCGAATTGCTGCTAAGAAATCACTACTAAAAGACACTAATAATAAGAAGAGACTTGCTTGGGCCAAGAAACACGAGCAATGGATATTAGATCGGTGGAAATGTGTCCTTTGGTCTGGAGTCCAAATTGGAGATTTTTGGTTCCAACCATGGGTGAAAGGATGATCTCCGCATGTGTATTTCCCACCATAAAGCATGGAGGAGGAGGTGTTATGGTGTGGGGGTGCTTTGCTGGTGACACTGTCTGTGATTTATTTAGAATTCAAGGCACACTTAACCAGCATGGCTACCACAGCGTTCTGCAGCGATACGCCATCCCATCTGGTTTAGGCTTAGTGGGACTATAATTAGTTTTTCAACAGGACAATAACCCAACACACCTCCAGGCTGTGTAAGGGCTATCTTACCAAGAAGGAGAGTGATGGAGTGCTGCATCAGATGACCTGGCCTCCACAATCCCCCAACCTCAACCAAATTGAGATGGTTTGGGATGAGTCGGACCACAGAGTGAAGGAAAAGCAGCCAACAAGTGCTCAGCATATGTGGGAACTCCTTCAAGACTGTTGGAAAAGCATTCCAGTCAAGAGTGTGCAAAGCTGTCATCAAAGAAAAGGGTGGCTATTTGAAGAATCTCAAATATAAAATATATTTTGATTTGTTTAACACTTTTTTTTTTACTAGATGATTCCATATGTGTTATTTCATAGTTTTGATGTCTTCACTATTATTCTACAATGTAGAAAATAGTAAAAATAAAGAAAAACCCTTGAATGAGTAGATGTTCTAAAACGTTTGACCAAATTTCAAAAAATGGAACCTTGTGTATTCTACTATTCTAACTCGCAACAGTAAGTTGAGACCCCGACTGAGTAATTTGTTTTTGGGGGAGGGTGGAATTGATCCTTCAAAAGGGGGGGCACCAGTTGCCCATCCCTGCCCTACAGTAACTACATAAATCACTGCTGCAAACAAGAAAGCAAATGCCACAATGTTCAACATTTCAGCCTAGTTCACAGTGTAATGATGTTTAGAGCCTTAAACTGGATCTCTAGAGATGTAGCTCAGCCCAGGCTGATCAAAGATGGATGGGTAGAGAGAGAGAGATTCATGAAATATTCACACCGTGTTTGTGTGTGTGTGTGTGTGTGTGTGTGTGTGTGTGTGTGTGTGTGTGTGTGTGTGTGTGTGTGTGTGTGTGTGTGTGTGTGTGTGTGTGTGTGTGTGTGTGTGTGAGAGAGAGGGGTCGACGGCCCGGTGGTGATGTCTCAGTGCACTCCAGAGGGGAAGTGAGGCGCCTGGAGATGAGTTCAAAGCCAGGCCAGGGTCGTCGTAGTGACGGCAGAGCTCCCCTAGCAACAGCCGTGCGCTGTCTGATGACACGCATCATTCTTCACACAAACAAAGCTCACAAATATCCAAAAAACACACACACACCGCTCCACACACATCGCTCTCTCAACCACACACACACCGCTCACACAGGGTTTGCATCAGCAAGAGAAATGAGGACACTGAGGAGCCATTTTTCATCCCAACATCATCTATGTTTGGGTGTTTGTGTGTGTGTGTGTGTGTGTGTGTGTTCAGTTAAATGCAACATCTTTGAAGTGTAAGCAGCGTACTGACATGGCCAAGGCAGGATGTTGCAAAACGAAACCAACCATTTGTTGTCTCAGACAGGAAGGGAGGGGGTTAAGGTGTATTTCTGAGTGTGTGCGTGTGGGCAGCATGCCTGCCTGTACGCGTGCGGGAAAAAAAAAGGTGCTATCTAAAACCGTCCCCATAGAACCCTTTGAAGAACCCTTTTAGATCCAGGTTGAACCCTTTTGGTTCCAGATAGAACACTTTTGCTTCCAGTTAGAACACTTTTTAGTTCCAGGTAGAACCCTTTTGGGTTTTAGATAGGAACTTTTTTTTTTCTAAGAGTGTACGCACTCATACAGGCAGGCATGTAAAACATGCTGCCCACACGCACACACTCAGAAATACTCCTTAACCCCCTCCCCTCCTGTCTGAGACAACAAACGGTTGGTTTCCTTTTGTAACATCCTGCCTTGGCCTTGTTCTGTGTCAGTACGCAGAGGAACCCTTTTTTCCCCCCCTAAGATGTGTGTCTGTGTGTTTCATGTGCATGCCATGCCTGCATTTCTGCATTGGTATGAGTGTGTGCTTCACAGACCAGGTAAGCCGTTCTCCCTAACTAACCGCAGTGCTCTGTTCCATCCCTTCCTCCCCTCCACCTCAGGCCCTATGATGTGCTCTGTTCTGTCTGGCAGCCATGTTGGATCTAATTATCCCTTTTAAACATAATCTGGTTTAGCTGAAATGTGGCTCTAAGTGGCAATCTAATGTGTTGAGTAAAGCTTGAAACGCTCTTCAACTGTTTAATTCATTAATTCAGCCCTGGAGTGGTTCCTTGTCCTGCATTCCCATAGATAAGGTTGACTTTTCCTCCGGTGAAATGAATCAAGGGAAGGTTACTGTAATACTGTGGAAATGGAAGAAAGGAAAAACTGTGTGAGTGGGTGGGATTTGATTCTGATTCTGACTAAATTGAAGTTTTGGACGAACTCAAATGTGTCTATTTCTCTCTATCTGCTATAGGTTGAGTTGTGTAACGTTATTTTATTTAGCACAGGAGGACAGTCTTGCTCATCATATATATATGGTCTGCTTATGATCTCTCTGCATCTGTAGAATTTGACTTATTCCCCAATTTCCCAATTCTACTGTCTCCAGTCTACCAGTTTGATTTCCTATAGTGGTGACTGTGTGGCCTCTATAGTGGTGACTGTGTGGCCTCTATAGTGGTGACTGTGTGTCCTCTATAGTGGTGACTGTGTGGCCTCTATAGTGGTGACTGTGTGGTCTCTATAGTGGTGACTGTGTGGCCTCTATAGTAGTGACTGTGTGGCCTCTATAGTGGTGACTGTGTGTCCTTTATAGTGGTGACTGTGTGGCCTCTATAGTGGTGACTGTGTGGCCTCTATAGTGGTGACTGTGTGTCCTTTATAGTGGTGACTATGTGGCCTCTATAGTGGTGACTGTGTGTCCTCTATAGTGGTGACTGTGTGGCCTCTACAGTGGTGACTGTGTGTCCTTTATAGTGGTGACTGTGTGGCCTCTATAGTGGTGACTGTGTGTCCTTTATAGTGGTGACTGTGTGGCCTCTATGTTGGTGACTGTGTGGCCTCTATAGTGGTAACTGTGTGTCCTTTATAGTGGTGACTGTGTGGCCTCTATAGTGGTGACTGTGTGGTCTCTATAGTGGTGACTGTGTGTCCTCCATAGGGGTGACTGTGTGGGCTCTATAGTGGTGACTGTGTGGCCTCTATAGTGGTGACTATGTGACCTCTATAGTGGTGACTGTGTAGCCTCTACAGTGGTGACTGTGTGGCCTCTATAGTGGTGACTATGTGACCTCTATAGTGGTGACTGTGTGGCCTCTATAGTGGTGACTGTGTGTCCTTTATAGTGGTGACTGTGTGGCCTCTATAGTGGTGACTGTGTGGTCTCTATAGTGGTGACTGTGTGGCCTCCATAGGGGTGACTGTGTGGGCTCTATAGTGGTGACTGTGTGGCCTCTATAGTGGTGACTATGTGACCTCTATAGTGGTAACTGTGTGTCCTTTATAGTGGTGACTGTGTGGCCTCTATAGTGGTAACTGTGTGTCCTTTATAGTGGTGACTGTGTGGCCTCTATAGTGGTGACTGTGTGGCCTCTATAGTGGTGACTGTGTGGCCTCCATAGGGGTGACTGTGTGGGCTCTATAGTGGTGACTGTGTGGCCTCTATAGTGGTGACTATGTGACCTCTATAGTGGTGACTTTGTGTCCTCTATAGTGGTGACTGTGTGTCCTTTATAGTGGTGACTGTGTGGTCTCTATAGTGGTGACTATGTGACCTCTATAGTGGTGACTGTGTGGCCTTTATAGTGGTAACTATGTGACCTCTATAGTGGTGACTTTGTGTCCTCTATAGTGGTGACTGTGTGTCCTTTATAGTGGTGACTGTGTGGTCTCTATAGTGGTGACTATGTGACCTCTATAGTGGTGACTGTGTGGCCTCTATAGTGGTGACTGTGTGGCCTCTATAGTGGTGACTGTGTGGCCTCTATAGTGGTGACTGTGTGGCCTCTATAGTGGTGATTATGTGACCTCTATAGTGGTGACTGTGTGGCCTCTATAGTGGTGACTGTGTGGCCTTATAACTTTGAGCTTGTCCCTCTGCAGCTCCACATGCTACTCCTAAACAGTGTCTTTAAGCCAGATGAATGGTCCTACATCCTCTTTATTAATCCTCTTCTCTGCACCTCCCAGCCACAGCATTTTAATCAGCTTTCCTAACCTTTTGATGCAGCGGAATGTCCTTATGAACACACAGGGCATGGCAACGCGTTCGCTGTCACGTCCCGGCACAATTGGTTTTAGCAGCAGGAGTCCTTCAGGCAGCTTTAGAGCTGGGGCTGTGAAGCTGTGTGTGTGTGAGTGTGTGTGTGTGTGTGTGTGTGTGTGTGTGTGTGTGTGTGTGTGTGTGTGTGTGTGTGTGTGTGTAGCTCTCAGGCTAATGAAATCAGCCCGGTCTGTATTAATCCCTCTTGAAGGACAGTGTCAGGAAGAAATGAACTGAAATGAGCTGGGTCGTTATCTGTCTTCGACAGGTGAGAGGTGTGTGTGTGTGTGTGTGTGTGTGTGTGTGTGTGTGTGTGTGTGCATGTAATCGAATGGCAAAGCTCACACTGCACTTGATGCCAAATGTGTATTTGTCTTTATTAACCCAAATATTCTGTCTCTACTCCTTCAAAACATTTTAAACAGATTCCCCCCCCCCCCCCCCCCCCCATTCGCCATTGTATTCAGACTTCTGAGTTCCTACCTGTGTTTCCTCTTTCCTGCTTGGGACAGATTCCTTTAGCGGGCGTCAGCCTCCTCTCCTCTTCATCCTCCCCATGGGGGGTCACCTGCACCCCCACCTCCACCGGCACTGCCCCTCCCCGTGTCAAGATGGAGGTCCCCCTCTCGCCCGGTTTGAAGAACCCCCCGGGGGCGCGGCCTCCCCCACTGCACAGTCTCCTTTTGTGTTCTATGAAGACCAGGATGTCTCCCAAGGGGAAGTTGGTCTGGCACCTCCCACAGGTCAGGAGGTCATGCTCCCCTGGCCCCGCCCTCCTCGGAGTGGGAGTGGGGCTGGGAATGGACGGCTCCGGGGAGCGAGGTCCCACCCCCGACTCATGATTGGCCTCGGCTGTGGCGAGAAGAAAGGGCGAGGAGAGAGGAGAGAGGAGAGAGGAGATGTCAATCATGGTGTCATCATCGAACAGTTCTAGAACATGTCACATCTGATCGTCTGCAGCACAAACTGTATACTACAAAACTAAACACAAGATCTAAAGTCAATCAAAAATTACATTAAAATATTTTGTACGTAAATGTTTTAGATAACGTTACCTGCAAAATGCCATATTTCCATAGCACCCTAAATAATCTGCTTAACGTTTAGCATAATGTTTACAAGCACCACACAACCAGGCAGCTGTAGCTGGTGTGAACCCTGAACCAACCAAACACCTGAGAGCTTTAGTCTTATCTGGGAGTTGAGATCGGTGAGTATAAAGCTATGAACCGTTTCACAACGGTCTATGGGTTTCCGGTGCAGCTCTCTGCACTAGTTTCTACTGTCTGCTAGCATCTGCACCACATGGAAACCTCATTACATAGTGTAGGCCAGATGTGTTTATGTGGAGTGGGGACAGGGAGGTGGAGTTTGGGGGGGGACGTGTGTGTGTGTGTGTGAATGTGTGGTGACCTGCGTGACTGTGTGTGTGTGTGTGCGCGTGTGTGTGTGTGTTTGTGTGGTGACATGCGTGACTGTGTGTGAGTGCGCAAGTGAGTGTGTGTGTGTGTGTGTGTGCGTGAGTGTGCGTGTGTGTGGTGCGTGCCTGTGTGCCTGCATGTATGTGTGTGTGTGAGTGTGTGTGTGTGTGTGTGTGTGTGCGTGCGTGTGTGTGGTGCGTGCCTGTGTGCCAGCATGTATGTGTGTGTGTGAGTGTGTGTGTGTGTGTGTGTGTGTGTGTGTGTGTGTGTGTGTGTGTGTGTGTGTGTGTGTGTGTGTGTGAGTGTGCGTGTGTGTGGTGCGTGCCTGTGTGCCTGCATGAATGTGTGTGTGTGTGTGTGAGTGTGTGTGTGTGTGTGTGTGTGTGTGTGTGTGTGGACACAGCTGTATTCTCCTCAGAAAGCTCTATAAAGGGACACCACTGCACTCCTAACACTGGCGACAGTAGCTCTCATTATTCTCATAGTTGACGCTGTCATCAGTAACCATAAGTCATTCTCCCCTGATTGTTTTACAGTCCCATGGTGTAAATTCCTTAAGGACGTTTCATCTGTAACAATTCCCTGATACAACCAGTAGGTATGTATCTTCTCTGGAGGGCCTGCAGGAAACCTGAAATTCCAGAGATACTCAGGGCGTCTGTCTGAGCGGGTAGCAGGGAGAGGTGTTGATGCCTGGGAGAGGAGAGTAGCAGATCTACTGTCTATCACCCCGCATTTCCCTTCAGTCTCTCTCTGTACAAACATTCACGGGCACAGATCAGTGTGTGTGTGTGTGTGTGTGTGTGTGGGTGTGTGTATGTGTGTGTGTCCTGGGCTTTGTTCATCACATAGGGGAGAGAGATCCTATACTGTAATCTGCCCCGAAGACCTCCTGTAAACTTCCATTCACAACTTCTACAGCCAGGCAGTTAGACAATATATGCGTCTCAAACAGCACCCTATTCCCATAGGGGTCTGGTCCAAAGCAGTGCACTATATAGGGAATAGGGTGCCAAATGGGATGCAGGGAGTTTCACATAGTTTCTTAGTTGCACGGAATCCT
>NW_028166545.1:0-32273 GCF_964263955.1 Coregonus lavaretus
CTCATTATGTGTTGGCTGGCGGTGTAAGTACGGTTATTATGTTTGTGTTGCATGCGTGGTGTACCTGCACTCCCGCAGGAAGAGTTACTTTATCAGTACAACCCCTCTGAGGCTGATTCCTTACATCTGAGGGCGCCTTGGGAAGAGAACCCCGGCGCTAAGAGGAATATCTCAAATTGAACAAAGTCTACAGGAGTGAGAAAAACAAACACCAAAATAACAAGATGGAAAGCAAAATCATATCAAATGCAGTATATTGGGTTGGAAGGCCAATTTATAACCATTGTTTTATGTTTTGTTATATTGAATATAATGTGCACACATACACCCACACATACAGAGACACACACGCATCCATTCCTGTATGAATGGGAATAGCTACTTTCTGCAACTCCCATGATCCCAGCCTGGATTTTTTTGCTTGCTTCTAAAATAATGAATAGAATAATTGGCATGTAGTTGTTAACATTCGATATTCATTCCCTTTTCTCTTCCGAGGGAACTTGATACTTCATTCACTGTACTTTCAGGAAATTATGAGGCCAATATCATCAAGGTATTAGAGTGAGAAAGAGGAGAGAATATGAAGCCTTTCAAAGCCTTTCAGCACAGAAGAGTTGATATCTGGGAAATTAGCAGGGGGGAAATATTTTTAGAGATCCCACGGCTGCTAAGGGAGAGCAACAGGTATCATCTAGAGGGGTTGACAACAGCTATTACAATTAATTGCTCTTTGAAACTAGTATTTGCACTGGTGAGTGACAAGGTGATAATTCACCTCGGTGCAAGTTAAAATGGTAATATTGCACATGTGAAATAGCACCTCTGCTTCACCCATCAACTCGTCATCTCACACTGCACAATGCACAAAAAGAGTATCGCCAACACTGTCTGTCGCCTAAGAAACTCAGAGAAACAGACATCCTCCAGACAGCTTAATCATGGGAGAACTTTCCCCTCCAGCGATGTTATAAAAGAAAAAATTCCATGGGTGTGGGAACAATCCACAGAAGGCTGATCTTACCAGAGTTTTGTACAGGGGAGCAGTGAAAATGGTGAGGGACCTATTGGGTTGACCCATGCAGGGAAGGAAGAGCGTTGCTCCCAGTTGGGTAGTTGGTCAACTCACTACTTTTAGAAGGGATCATCAACGTGAGACAGGTTCTCATTGACATTAGTGCATGTCATTAGTGTTAAACACAATCTCACTAATCTCAGCACACATCACCAGTGTGAGACAGCCTCTCATGGTTGTTAGCACACACACAGGTGTCTTAGTGCATTAAGCTAACCCAGCACTCCCTACTTGTCAGAGCTGTGTGGCTGTGTTTGTACACTAACAGACTAACAAAGACCAAATTAATGATAATTAGCCACCTGATGAGGACAGTATTATTGGCAATTACCAGGTTTCATCCTATCATAGTGTATTAAGAGGGTTACACAGTAAGGGAGAAAATAAAACACCAAAAATATATAAATATCTTTCGACTCTGACTGGGAATGCTGGTATCACTGTCACTCACTCTGTTTCCCTATAATAGTCCATGGGTCCATGAATTAGGTGGCTTTGGTAATTACTGAGCAGCAAATTGAAAAAGCCATAAAGAACACAGGCTTTAATCTGTGTGTGTTTGTGTGTGCGTTTCAGAGACTGTGTTTCACTACTGTATCTTAATGTATGATTAGGTATGTGTGTGTGTGTGTTTGTGTGCACAATAGAACGCGAGAGAGAGAACTAAAGAGAGAGAGAAATAGATAGAAAGAGAAATCGAGAGAAATCGAGAGAGAGAGAGACAGAGAGAGAGAGAGAGAGAGAGAGAGAGAGAGAGAGAGAGAGCGAGAGAGAGAGACCGTATGAGTCGCAGATTGAGAGGAAGTGTTTGAACTGCAAAGCCCTGCTTTCCTCTCTACAGAGAAAATAAAGGATCTGTAATGCTAGCTATGATCCTGTACATCTGTGACATCCCCCAGTCTAGGAAAGGCACCATATGTTTTTAATTATCATAATAACTTTAAAGAACCTGTTCAGAGGGACCCACACACATGATCCTTTTATTACTCTGGTCTGAGCTTGAAACAGGCTCTGCTCAGTAGTGGAGGGGGGCTGACAGGCCCAGAAGTACCACAACCCTGCGCCTAACCTCTACGATTGCGGGTTCAAGTCCCACACAGGGAGGGCCGCCTTCAAATCTCTGCCTCTTGACAGAGGTAATTGGCCACCAGTGACATGAACACTGCTACAACTAAGTAGTCAACCAACCCTACAACCCCACAACCCCCCCCCCCCCCCCCCCCCCCCCACAAGAAACCAAAAAATCTCCCGCGAGCATAGGCAAGCAGACCGACGCTGTCAGAGGAGGCTGTACTCAGGGCTAAAAATATCAGAGAAGGCTTGAATACATTTATGTTTTTTACATAGTTTGTGTTCCTGACACAGTCAATCTGTGTCTGTGTTCGCTTCTTCTTCTTCTTCTTCTTCTTCTTCTTTTGCTCTCTCTTTCCCTCCTCCTCCTACTCCTCCTCCTCCTCCTCCTCCTGAACTTCCCGCGGTGCGAGCTTGGCATGAGACACTTGTGCACTGTGCATCGTGAACACACGGCGCCTGCATTTGAGGGGCGTTGTAAATTGATCAACCCAAATGACCACGTGGTGGAATCACACATCTTCTCTCCAGAAGTATTTAAATAGACAATGATCCGTCTCAGTGTCCCTCGTTCATTCTTTCCACTCTGTCTCCCCCTTCACTCCCTCTTTTTCCTCTGCAATTCCACCAGGGGGTGTTATGCCCTTATGAACTATTATCACGAGGGGGAGACATACAACCCCCCCTATCACCCCCACCCCTCCTTCCCTGCAGCCGTATACCCATCATCGTCTGCTTTTCTCCCAAAGATGCTCGACAGTCGACATACCACCAGCGCCTTACCATTCTAACGTTGGTAGCTACATTTGCCTTGGATCGTCATGTGTGCCAGCCCTGCTTCTCCACGTCAAGTGCTATAACATTAACACTGATAGACTAACCCTGTTTAACCCTATTGCCTCTGCTCTCCCTGACCTTGTCACCGAGCTGAAAACAACAGTGCCCTCCATGCCCCTGGAATGTCTGGGTTAAGTGGCAAAAGTAGGGTGAGGGTGCTGAGGCTAAGGATTCTGATTGGACTGCACTCTTAGCAGTAAACATCAGAATTTGAGGTAGTGACAGGTGACCTGGCACCAAGGGACATCATAATATGGGTGGCATAGCAGCACTGAATGACCCTGTTGTGACCCTTTATGACACTGTCTGTTAGCTACTCTGAGCCAGTCTCGCCCTAAAGCTTAGCAATAGATAAGGGTAGAGGAAAATCAAAAGACGGGTTGTTGTAGCGGAAGATTTCTATTTCCCATTACTGTGACACTGAGTTGTTGGTTCATACTTGTTCAAGCTCTCGAAGCAGCCAAACTAGCAATTTTTCACTTTTCTAAAGCAGGCGAATCACGATAACCATTTACCTAACAATCATCAACAACAAACAAACAACCACAATGATAGCAGCCCAGACACTACCGGGCACAAGCAGAGTGTCCTTGTGAACAGAAAGCCAGAGATACACGTATAAGTGATGTGAGCATAGCTTTCAATCTCTATATATCACTCTGTCTCTATCTCTCTCCTTCTCCTGTGAGAGGTGCTTCACTTTGAGTTATGCTATATTTCCAGCAACACCTAAGCGTGCCCACCCAAGCCCTATCCTAACCCACGCTTTCATCAATGCTGCCTCTTCAGACTGCCAATCTCAACCAATGAGAGACCATGTGAGTGTTAAAGAAAGGTGCACACTGTAACAATGTATAGTCTGTTGTATAAATGCTAAATGTTATACTGTTTAAGTAATACAACAGTACAGGCCTAATAATGTATGACTATAGAAAGGCCTCTATCACAGGTGGGTATCGACTGTGTGAAACACTTCCACACACCTCAACAACACAGTGGGCCAATAGCAATCTTAACATTACACTCTGTACTACACACTATACCAACTGGAAACCTTTCTTGAATGACATATCAGAGAGAATGGAATGATCACTGTTGATTTTCCATTAATATATTTAGAGAAATGTGTGTGTGTGTGTGTGTGTGTGTGTGTGTGTGTGTGTGTGTGTGTGTGTGTGTGTGTGTGTGTGTGCGCGCGTGTGAAGGACCCTCCCCTAGCTCTGGGCATGCTAATGAAGAGAGAGCCACTTACGACGCTCAGCTCTCCGTCGAGCCCAGCCCATGTGCTCAACAGCCCAAATTCAGGCGAGAATTTCGATATTAATGATTTATGCTCTATTTGCATACAAACCTAATGCAAACCCACTTCAGATAATCACATTTTGCCAGTTCTGAATTGAATTTTCAGGACGGCTTGCCACCCCCACCCCAAATAACTGTGGAGAATAGGTTCCTTGCAATTCCCCATGGAAGACCCATCCATAAGGAGATCAGTGGATGAAGGGAGGGGATAGTGGGCTTTATTTAGGAAGACTTTCTGCTACTTTATATGGGGTAGGTAGTTGTGACTATTATCCATGCCCTATACATATTCATGCATTGAGAGTATCTACTGTTCTACAATATGTATCTACCATGACTTCCATATCCAACAGCACTGCTATCATCTGTGCTTGATTACAGGAAACACATTGTGAAGTTTGGAGAATGTTTCCTGAAGGTTTTTGAATGACTGTTTACTGTATTTCTGTCACCTCTGTAAACTAAACTTGTGAGGTCTCTGAGCAGATGTTGCCAGGAGACTGAGCGTTGTAAGGGGTGGAGAGAGAAGGAGGCGGGGTCAGGCTTGGCACACTTCCATCCAGCTGTGCTTAGCTAGCCAAGAAACAGAGGATGAGTGCACCTTAACCGAGAATAACCTGCCTGTGGAACACTCACAGGACATACAGAGGGAGGTGGGTTAGGACTGGTCCAGTGACTATCTGTTTCTCTACCCCTGGTAGAGGGGTTTCCTTGGGCGGTTCTCAGGGCCTTATGGACCGTTGTAACCTAGTGAGGTTAGCAGCCTGTGCATCCTCTCCTTGTACAGCGTTGCTGTGGCTGGTAAAGGTGAGTGTGTGTAACACTAGACACTCAGCCCTGCTGCCCTGAGAGGAGAGGAGAGGAGGGCGCATGGTGAATATTTAGCAGGGGTGTAACAAAGGTGAGTGTTACGGGGTCAAGAGGGGCTCCAGCTACATGGGCTCTGACACGCTGACATGCTGCTTGGCCACTCAGCCTCCAGACTCCCTGCCGGGGCTAGGGAACCTGAACACTGCCACACACACACACACACACAACCCGATTATGAGCACTGATGTCATACACCGCGTGTACAAAACATCATGAATACCTGCTCTTTCCATGACATAGACTGACCATGTGAATCCAGGTGAAAGCTATGATCCCTTATTGAGGTCACTTGTGAAATCCACTTCAAATCAGTGTAGATGAAGGGGAGGAGATTTTTAAGCCTTGAGACAATTGAGACATGGATTGTGTATGTGTGCCATTCAGAGGGTGAATGGGCAAGACAAAATATTTAAGTGCCTTTGAACGGGGTATGGTAGTAGGGGCCAGGCGCACCGGTTTGTGTTAAAAACTGCAATACTGCTGGGTTTTTCACACTCAACAGTTTCCCATGTGTATCAAGAATGGCACACGAACCAAAGGACATCTAGCCAACTTGACACAACTGTGGGTCAACATGGGCCAGCATCCCTGTGGAACGCTTCGACACCTTGTAGAGTCCATGCCCTGACAAATTGAGGCTGTTCTGAGGGCAAAAGGGGGGTGCAACTCAATACTAGGAAGGTGTCCTTAATGTTTTGTACACTTAGTGTATATTCATCTCTTATGTTTCATGGGTTATCTCTTGGTGTCATCCCAAAACTTTAACAGGGTCAGGAGATTGTAAAAGAGTATCAATGCTGCTGAGCTGTATACATAGTCAACAGCTAGGTCCTATTATAATGAGAGACTGACTCGAGCAAGGGGACAATAACATACCACATAAGAAAGCCTTTTGTTCCATTGACAAAGCCTTATCTAAAAAGGTCAGGCATTCTCGGTTCTGTTGAAAAGCGACTACGTCACAAGGGTAGCTTTCAAATACCTTTTGATTAAAGGAGGACATTCCAACACAAAAGCATTTACAAAGTAAAAATGCCACTCATTTTCATCACTGTGAATGACCCTCTAAAATCATATAAAATATGTAACAGGTTCAATGATGGCAGATATAGTTTCCATGACAGTAAAGGTCGACTAATCATGAACAATTGTGTCATTTCTTTATGATGGGTCACATATTCACAATACACTGGTGTACCTGACTGCTAAATTAGTATGACGACAACATTAACCCTCTAAGTAGAAAAGCAATTGACTGAAGAGTGCTGTTATTCATTTCATTTGAATATGGGCTTTGAATCAATTATTTTCTAAAAAGTTATACAAAAACATATCATAAAACTATTTATCATGTAAATATATTGAGTATTTTGCAGCATGTCGAAACTTAATGAAAATAGGCCCATTTTTCTCTGTAAATACTAAATCACTTTGCAAAGGAATTGTTTATCTAACAAAATAAAATATATGTCTTGCCAGTCGATATTTGTAGAATATGAACAATGGTATCAACCTAAAACAAAATTAATTCAGGTTGCTAGATAACACGCCTCGGATAACATATGTGTGTGACATTTAATGAATATTACAGTATATTCAAGAAATGCAATATTTAATATTTATGTTGTCATTTAAAATGAGAGGCGAGTGAGAGACATATTCAATGATGGAATCCTCCAGATATGGCTAGTTGAGTTCTGGACTAAAGTGCGTAGTTCACTTATCCTACTACATACTACTCTACACTGGCTGGCCCAGTGCTGTGCTCTGAGCTCAACTTTAAGATTCCTTTTCCCTGAGATTTTTATCACCGAAACTGCAAAAGGGCACTCCGAAAAACAGCAGTCTCAAGGAGCGCCTGTAACCTTAACAGAATCATGAAAGCTGACAGTTCATTTTTCACAGGTCCATAGATCTTTGGGTCTTATAAAGTAATGGGCTTCTGGGAAAGGGCTTTATGAGAGCTAAGATAGTTAACCGCCGTGTGCTTGAGATGACATGGGAGCTGAGGTCCTGCTCTCTGGGAGACAGGATTATTCCCTTCCCCGGGATGGAGGGAGAGAAGACACTACTGTCTCCCTAATATAAACGTGTAATAAAGATTAATCTGTTGCTACTCGCCACTCCAATAGCTTCTAAACTTGCTTGAAATAAGCTTGAAATCACTTTAGAGCAAATAATTTTTTGGGGTGTGAGTTTCTGAGTTTCATTGTGAATCTCAGGACAAAGTTATGTGCGTGTGATGCTGTGTGTGTATGAAACGTGGTGTTGGCAAATGTACATATTGTAGTGTTAGAGAGTGTAGGTAAATACAATACTGAATGTGTTCCTGGGTGAGTGTGTGTGTGTGTGTGCATTGTTTGTGTGATTGTGGATGTAGGGGCAATAAGATCAAAAGCGGGGCCATGCGGCAGGGTTAGGCTCACTTACTGGGTGCGTCTGGTCTCTTGATGCCGCTGCCGCTGTTTGAGCTGCTTCCAAGTCCGTTCAACGCTGCGAGATTCTCCGAGCTGTAGGCCCTCAGGACGGACAGCATGTTCATCTGCTGCTCGAGATGGGCATGTTCCGGCTTCAGCAGCCCAGAGGGACCACCAGGAGATGAAAGGAGACCCAAGCCCTGCTGCCACTGCTTCTCCAGGGGCGGCTGAGGCTGGGACTGGGGAGGGAAAGGGGCCCCAGGTCCCATGGAGGCCCCTGGTCGTTGGGCCTCTCTAGCCGGGGATACGGCCTGCATCTGCTTCGGCATCTGATAGGTGGCACTGTCTTCATCTTCCCCCTCCATCCTGTCCTCTTCCTCCTCCTCTTCCTCCTCGTCATCAGAGTGGGGATGCTGTCTCTCTGGTTGGGCGGAGGAGGACTCGGTGCTGTGGCAGCGCTCGCCGGCCCTGCCATCCTCATCCTCAGACTGTCCCTGCTCCTCCAGCTCCCCGCAGGAGGCCTTGTCTGAGAGCTCATCCCCAGCTGTTTCTCTGGCCTGGCTCTGCTGCTCCAGGGCTGGGTCAGGGCATGTCGCTCCAAACCCCTGGAGGCCCGGGGTCCTTGGAGAGCCATCGTACATGCCTCCATACTGCTTGTAGAAGTCGCTCTGGAAGGCTCCCATGCTGGCGTGGGGCTCCATGTGGTTGGACCAGGCTGACTGGCTCTTCTCCCCCTCTCTGTCATTGTCTCTGTCATGGAGGTGGGCTGGGCCCATGCTGGCCTTGAGGAAGTGGGAGGGCTCTCCCTGGTGCTCCTTGCCCTCCTTGCGTTGCTTGGCCTTGCACAGGTGGTTGGCCTGCAGGTGGAGGGCCATCAGCTCCACAGAGGCAGTGGTGAAGGAGCAGAAGAGGCAGCCATGCCACGCCACGTTGTCCTGGAAGGTGACAGAGGAGCCAGGCAGAGAGCCTGTTTCAGGCTTGACATTGACAGACAGATCCAGGGGCTCGTATTGGGACCCAGGTTTGCCCGTTGATGGCTTGGCCTCAGCCTTCTCCTCACCAGTATCAGCCCTCTTGGCTTTGGGCTCACCACTCTCAAAGTAATGCTGGGACTGCAGGTGGCTCTCTCTCATCTCCTTCTCCTTCTTCAGGGAGCTGAGGACGAAGCTGTCCATGAAGGCCTGCAGGGAGCCCTGGAAGTTGACACCGTTTCCCACCATGCTCTGGTACGCCCGGCCCAGGTCTCTGAAGCTGGCTGGGACGTCTGCGGCGGAGGGGCCCTCTGGGCTTTTCATGCTTTCAGAGGGAGTGTCAGATCCCAGGCCATGGCGTTCTCGCTCTCTGTCCCTCTCACGCTCCCTGGGGGACAACATTCCGGGAGGGGTCCACTGGTGGGGGTGCAACGGTCCCCCTCTGAAGTCCAGGCTGGAGGGCATGCCCTTGAAAACGCCGCGGAGGACATCAGGACGGGCGAAGACGCCACCCTTGCCGTGCTCCTCCTTGTGCTCAGAGGGAGGGGCGTGTCCGGAGGAGGGGCCGCTGCCATTCTGCCGCTCACGGTGATGGCGCTCCAGGTGGTACTTCAGTGAGGCAGACTGGGTGCCTGCGTAGTCGCAGTGAGGGCACCTGTAGGGTTTCTCTCCTGTAAGAAAGATAGATAGAGAGAGAAAAAGAGAGACAGGAAATGAATAAGAGAGGAAACAACAGTGAAAACCAACACAATGATCTCAGTGTTAACCAACATTCAACAGAATTCTGCATTCAGCAAACAGTTCCTCAGCTCCATTCGGGGATTGGCATCTGAATACGGGTCGATCCAGCTCGATCCAGCTCCGCCAAGTGAGCCATCACTTATGTCGACACAATAAAAACCATTTCACCATATGGTGCTTTCAGTCCACTACAAGAGATAATATTTTCAACTGACAACACAACTGTCTCGATGTTATCTCTGTTTGCATGGGGGGGCTGGGGGTTGTTAGTGGGTCTCTCTCTCTTGGCCTTGTTCGCTGACAGGCCTCTGCCTTGGCGATGAGACAGTGATTTCTCGGACGTTCTCTATTTGCAGTTTATCATAAATCACCATGCACAGAGAAGAAGCTCTCCATAACTTCCCAGTTGAATGGCTCTATGGCCATTTTGACCAAATAGTGGAAGATGCAGTCCCTTCATATGAAACTAAAACAGACTTTAACTGACACAAATGAGCAAGAATGTACATATGGAAAACATGTGTTTGTATATCATGGTAGTAGCATAGTGGTAGTAACATCATTTGACTTACAGTGCAGGTACAGCATCTCTACATAAATATACTGTGTACATAAATATTCATAAATATTCTTGAATGGTAAAATGCAATCATGATTTTTGCCAGAAAAGTGGATCGCCTTTGCTTTGGAGAGATAAGTTACTACCAGTATCTTAACATTAAATTCATCCTGTTAGCAATTACAATATATTTTGAACCAAAGACAGATTTGGAATCAAAAAACAATAAGCATAAATGCTAAGCTTGGTTTTTAGACATAGTAATGTTCCTGGCATGCATTTCTCTTGGATAAGTTACAGCTAAGTGCGTGAAGAGCAAGGGGGTTTGGAAAAAGTAACGAATAAAAGGATGTTTGTCAAGTATTGTGTGTATATATAGCTATACCATGTTTAGATTATACACATGGAAACCATTTTTTACCAGGAAAAAATGTTGCATTGTTACGCAAGACTGAATTGAATGATTTAAGTCTTGCTCTGTAGTAAATCATGGATATAATTAGCAAATGGCATACTGCTCAAGTAATTTATCATTATTTGGAAGGCACCATTCCAGAAAAAGACTGTAGGATCTGCAGACCTACTGCACAGTTCTCAAATAAAGGGCCACAAATACAAACTCAATACAATATTGATACCAGAGTGAGAGAAAGAAAATTAGAGAGGGAAAGGGAGCTAGAGAGAGAGAGAGAGTACCGTGTTCTTTTCTTTTACACAAGAGTGAGTTTGAAGCATATATTTAAAATAAACCATGCGAGATGAGCTTTTAACCCAATAAGTGCTTATCCTCTAAGCAGGATAACAGGGGCTTGGGCTGATTTAATAAGGAAACGTCCCTGATGCAAATTATCATTCTCAATTCCTTTAACTGGACAAAATGATATTCTATGCCCAAAATTAGAGTGAAATTAGAGTGATCTGTTTTTTTAGTTAAATATTTTTGTACGGCTGTTAACGATGAAAATGGGCATCTACACCACCATTCAAATATTAAAAAACATAAGAGGACATATGCTTAATCTTGGGCTTCAAACATCTGAATATAACCAGTGATGCAATGGTATTGTAAACAAATACAATAGGTGGGTAAACTCTGATCACCGGTAGTGGTGAATAAAGTAACGCTTCCTATACTTTCAATGCATTTTTCCACAAAAGGTGATTAAACTGTTAGGCTAAAAAAGGTGGGTAAACTGTGTTTACTTGCATTTAATATAATAATAATAATAATAATAATAATAATAATAATAATATAATATTTGCCAATTAGGAGACACTTTTACCCTCCACTACACCACTGAATATAACTGAAAATATGATACCTCTCTAAACAAACCTTGAAGAGTAATCAATGTATACATGGCTGGGAAATGTATACCGTAAATGTGGTGTGTGTGTGTTTGTGTGTGTGTGTCTGTCTGGAAGTGTGTGTTCTTTGTGGACCATTTGGACTCGCTAAGACATCTGCTCAATCATACGTCAGGGGCATGTGTGACATCTGGGGAATATACTGTATCCTGCCTTGCAACATTACACACAATTTACTGCTAAAGGTCATTATGTACCCGTTAATCCACATTTAATTGATATCAGCGCAAACAGCACAACCTCTGTGAAACACAGCAGATCTCCATGGCACAAAAGAAAGGAATTACTATTGTTTAGAAATATATGTTTCTCCTAATTTTTTCTTAAATAGGTAATAAAGAAAATATATTAACACAATCAAGGAAAAAAACTGAAATACAAATTCATAAAATAAGGGGAAACTATTTAATGATCACCTGCCACAGTACATTAAAACTATTATAACGTTTATATGTATCAATGTATTCCTCCTCCCAGTGCTGGGACATAGTGTTTTTTGCTTTACTTCTGTAAGCAGTTATTCTACTCCAACCGATTTCATCTGGATTTGGATGATTTGTCACAGCTCCATAGTAACCACTCAGAATAAACACCCAGAGCCACTACAGAGGGGCAATTAAAACAGTTAATAGATATGACATACTTTAAGATACATTTCCATATGGCTTTACATAATGTTGAAAGGCAGTTTGCACTGGAAGAAGTGCTGTTATTCAAATCTTATCTGGGCTGAACTGGGAAACCCTTCGGAAAATAACCTATCCAAACATCTAACCTTTAAGTCAATGTTAAATAGCATTTAATAAGCACAGCTGTTGGTTAGCAACAAACATCAACATACAGTATGTGTTGCTAAACAGTAGTGTTGTTACATGCAAAGAGGTACTAGTATGGAAAAGGGTAGGGAATGTTAGTATTAAACATGTTCATGAATGAGAAAGAGAAATAACAGGGGAGAGAGAGGGAGGGAGGCAGAGAGATGGAGAGGGTGAGAGAGAAAAGGAGAGAGGGAGAGAAATGGAGAGCAAGATCATGGGTCCCCATTGATTCATTCTGATTGCAAGGTTAGGTTAAGGTTATGTGACATGGGCAAGGCCTGGCTCTTTCTCTGTCTCCGTTTAAAGGTGAGTGGAAACTCTATTGGTTATTTCCCCTAAAGTTATGCGTAGCCATTGTCAAGAGCAAGGACCTTTTTATTTTTTACACACAGCTGCTTACTGCTAAATACTGCCTTGTCCAGAAGGGGACAATCTGTGTCTCTAATTGCTGTCACTGAAGCCTAGATTCATTATGTGACTTTCCCATTAAAATGTGAGCATTAATTTGTATAATGAAATATCACCCACTGCAGTGTTCATTAACTGTGGCCCCACACTGTATTCTGCACAATGTTAGCTACCTAGAAACTGTGGTTAATTTCACTAATGGATATTTTCCCACTCACTGTTCAAGAGGAAATTAATACTGTAACATTAGCTCTTTAACTTTTAGAGAAATTTAAATTCACTTCATTCCTTTCAACAAAATGTTAGCGAGTCATTAATCTAACATTGTGTTGCACAATGCGAGCACCTCTCAGTAAGCAATGCCATTGTGTTGTTCAGACTGAATTAGGATGAAGGGCGCATTATGTCATCTCTGAGTTCCACTGTTTTGCCATCAAGGAGGAATCTTCATTGGATGTAAAAGTCATCGCCTTGATGTAATCATCCTCATTTCAACTTGAAGTCAATCTGATAATGTATGAGTGATTTAAAGGGCAACATCTTGTAGATATATCAGACGGTTTCTGTGCATGAAGTGACCATGTTGAGTTGTGCTTACGCAGGGCCTGGCCTGCTGCACTGAGTGAGTTAACGGAGGGCCTGGGATGAGGCCTCTGTTTCCTCTCTGCTGAAATATGGCCCTTCTGGGGACCCTTACTGTACCACTCAAAGCAGGCATAACTCAGCCCCCCTCTGTTAGGTAACAGATTTCCATGCTCCCCGCCCGTCACCCGTCCCATCCCTGGCCCCACCTCTCCTGACGGTGAGGTATTCAGAGAGGTCTGCAGAATCAGGTTTGAGGCTGCTCTGCTCTCGGTGACCTGGATGTGCTATTTTACACAGAGATCCTAATTATGGTAGTGCACAAGTGCTCCTGCGCTACGCCGAGCTACGAGCTACACTGGCTCCTTAATTCCCCTCCAGACCAGAGGTATGTGGTCCTTATTAAAGTGGGAGGGGGGAGGGGGGGCACAGTTTGGGTGGTCTCCCTTCTCTCTTTTTAAGTGCATGGCGAAAAAAAAGAGAGGAAGAAAAGCAAGCATTGATTTCCTCAGCTGCAAGAGATTTCCATTTTAAGTTCTGAAAGCTTGAGCCATGCCTTTTCTGGCACTTAAGGATTCCATTTTTTGGGACTGTAAAATGGTGTCTTCAGATACAGATGTCAGGACATCAGACGCTCCATCCGAGAGCATTCACAGTTACATGTAGAACAAGAACAGAGGCTGATAAGAAATGCAGTCTTAAAAACCATGAGATCTCCATGAGTATGCTGTATGTACTTTGTCATTCCCAGGCCTAATCTGAGAAAGCAATGCAGACTGAAGAGGTATTGTAGCATAGTGTACTAGACTGTCACTAGGGTGTACACTCAAACTCTCCCCTCAGCCAAGTAATTAGAGCAAAGCTCTGAAGAAATGCTAAACACTCGTTTCTAGGGTCATGCTCTTTTGTGTCTTATATGGGCTGACTCATAACATTATGCCATGGATTTTCACAGGTGGTCCAGTACAGTACTCTAAGCTACATTCCAAGCAGTATTCCAAAGCTACAAGGTATGCAAGAACACACTCAATGCAGAAACATAGTGTAGGAACATGCTGTAGCATACATAGCACATAGCATGTTAGATTAGTCTGTTTGGACAATTAGCTGAGCCGATGTCCTTGATCTAAGGTGACCTTAGTATGGCCTACATGTGACATTAGCCTGGATATTTACTGGGGCATTTCTACCTTGCAGTGTATTGTAGTGGGGTATAACAGCCTGATCTGGCTCTGGCCAGTGGACACAGTGTCCACATCATTACTCTCAATGGGACCACCTCTACCTCCCAGCAGCTAACACGGAAGGTTATCCAGGTAGAGATATCTTTTTTACACTTGCTGTTAGATATGGGTAAGAACAGTAGCTAAGGGGAACCACTGAATGCCATTGTCACATTAATTACAGCATATTTCCAGGAAACAGCTGGGCGCTTTGAATAACTGTCCTCGCCAATGGTATTGAACATGGCCAAATGGTGTTGACTCAAGTTGTAGGCAGAGCGGTGGCAGAAGGGAAAAAGGTGATGCAGTAATAGCTAAGGGGAACTCACTCCACTGACCTGTGTGTATCCTCAGGTGGACCTTGAGGTGGTGGGAGGTGCGGAAGGTCTTCCCACAGTATGGGCAGTCCTTGATGGCCGAGCCCAGGCTCCTGTCCCTGTGCTGGGATGGGGCCTGCTGAACACTCCCTGCTGTCTTCCCCAGGTCATCCCCGACATCTGGAGCAACAAGCAACAAGAGAGACACACACAGACACACAAGGGAGGAGTGGTGAGTGTCACTTCAAACCATGTCAGAAAACACACTTTTCTTTTCTTTGTCCTCCTTTTCCACCCAAATCTGCTAACACCACACAAAGTCAAACACATAAATGGGTTCACGTTTTGCCGCTATTTTTCCCACCCATTTCAAGCTGACAGAACGCTGACAGTTCATAAGCTTTCAGGCTTCTTTAGAAACACCGGGCCGACCCCCTCCACACTCTCCCACTCCCGTCGGAATGTTTTATCCCCGCTATCATCATCTTCTGGTAGCATATGGCGGATTGTGTTGAAATGAACAATACAAAAAAAGAAACAGCTATGTCAGCAGTGGGCTAACGTGTCTTCGCAGCGCCCTGATTTTGACAGGTAACGTCGCTTCTGTCAGAGATATGAGAGGGTGATAAGAGTGACCCCACCCTGCTTGAACTGCCACTAATACTGCATAGACGTGTGGAGACCAACAACTGCTCTCCACATAATCACCTGGATCTCAGGAGGGACTGAAATAGATTTGAAAAGAGTTGACGGCAGCACAATCACAAGGTAAGGATGTTATCTCATACGTATATGGGTCATGACCTCATTACATGACCAGCTAACTGTATAGATGGTTTCTCAAGAAGTCCTTGTAAGCTGTGATATGTTATGAAAGCTACACTCTAGTCAAGCAGAATGACCGATGAGGTGGAGTGAACTCCACAGCCCAATACCAACACCAACATAATAACCTTATTAACCACATACCCCGTTAAATCATGGGTAAGCAGGAAGAAGTACCAGTTCACAGTAAGATAAATTATTCTGTTTATGGCTCCACCCCATCACCCCCCAGAAGCAGTCTCTGGCCCACATCTGCTGCTTATGTTGCAAGTCAGTTAGTGCATGACCCGCACCAAAGCTCACATAAGGTTAAACATGTATTTTTTTTCCTAGTCCGGCACATGATATGGTATGCGTGTGGGGAGGGAGAGCATCTGAATGGAGCAACCCACTTAGGTAACCATGCCACACAATCAAAAGCATTTCTTCCAGTAGCCGAATCTTTTCTTTTCTTCCCCACCCCATTCCATTCTCTTTAAGAGTCAAATATGTTTTAAAGAAAAGAAAGACTGAAGTCAGCAAGTCCTCCTACTGCTGGCAAATCACATGACTCTACACCCACACTGCCAATGTACAGTGTACTATTGTATTTATGTGGATGTGACCCCAAGACAACAGGCATACAGTATTGAACAGTTGACATATCCTTAACTGTAATAACCATAGCCCCATTCATAGTATTCTAATCTGCATGTGACCTTTCCAAACCCACCCTCTCCAAACCAATGCCCAGACACAAGGCTTTCTAATCAATACTCCCAACATGTCTGCAGTCCATATACAGATATAGGATCTTAATTTAATCACCCTGTTGCAGGATAACTTTCCTGCAACGCAGGAACTTTTAAACTTGTAGTGTACTGAGGTTAAAAAGGCTTCTAAAGTTTGTAATTTCCACAAAAACATTTCGTACTTGATTTTCCCTTATGAAATATGTATCAACTGCTACAAAAATTTGCATTAATTATAATCCACATAATAGTTCACATTTCCTGTTGCTGCAGGACTATTTTCCTGCTGTAGGAAACTGGCTCAAATTAAGGTCCCAGATACAACAATAGAGTTTGCTGGCCCAGAGTACATAGCACCTCTGAGCATAATTTGCGCACCGATTTTACATGTAGAATCGCGTGAAAAATGCCGGCAGTCAGAAGTCTACAGCTGCTGGTCCCTAAAGCACAGGGCGCTGAACGATCGGCAGACGAACACTAGATCCACATTCGGCGTGATGTGTGCGAGCCTTGAGACCCTACATCTGTACACATACTGTACTGTAACTAAATTCTACACAAACACATTTACACCACTTGACATATCCCCTCTTGGCAAGGTTTCCTACTCTCATGTAGCAAACACAGCTCCACCTGTCCACCCCAGATGGAGTTGAATTAAACCCCTAAAAACACAGCTTATGGCTAGCCTCATCCTCTGGACCTCTGTGTGGCGGGGTTAATAGTGATCCTGTACCAGGGAGAGGATGCTCTCCCAGCATTTAACAGACATTCAATAATGAATGTTCCAATCGCTATATGCTCTCACACAAACAAATACACAAGCACGCCTGCACACACACACTCACACACCCAAACTTCAATGTATCTGTTCATGTAGTGTATGGATGAGAGAGAAAGAGAGAGAGAGAGAGAGAGAGAGAGAGAGAGAGAGAGAGAGAGAGAGAGAGAGAGAGAGAGAGAGAGAGAGAGAGAGAGAGAGAGAGAGAGAGAGAGAGAGAGAGAGAGAGAGAGAGAGAGAGAGAGAGAGAGAGAGAGAGAGAGAGAGAGAGAGAGAGAGAGAAAGAAGAAAGAGAGAGAGAGAGTCCCAGGCGTTAGGCGTCCAGCGTGGTTGTCCTTAATCAGCTGACTGATCCCAAGCTTTTAATAGGGCTGTTCCAATTACTGTAAAAGTCATCCTGCGCCGTATAACCACAAATATTGACAGTTTATTGCACAACACATTTATGACATTTGAAGGTCACCTCATATATTACACGTCATCTTTCAGAGGAGCGAGTCTGGGACAGAGAGATTCTCGATAACTCGCCACCTATAACTATTCTCTATGTATTGATTTTCCATTGCTTTGCTCCTTTTTATGCAAAGGGAAAATCTGTAAGAGACACAACATTAAAATGATTGTCACAGGCAAGCCATTGGCTTCATATATTACCCTGTTAAATCCTGCTACCATAACTCTCAATGCTATCTCTCAGAGACGACTACAGTGCACACACTGTTAGTGTACTGTTAGTCCATAGCTAGTGTTATACATGTTTAATGCTTTAAGTTGGCTTAGTTAAAGTTAATATTACCCATAGGTGAGCGAAAAGCCTTCCATGGATACGATCAGATGCTTTCACTGTTGTCATTTCTTAGTGATCAACGTCATTTCTACAATTAATATTTTGATTTAACAAGCAAGTTTTGCTAATAAATAAAATTACACCATTTCATTAAACATCCCCAATACTACTGTACTTATCTTACTACACACTGCAAACTGCAATTGTATAGCTTGTTATTTTCATTAGCTAATCTAATCTGCATTATCAATACACTGTACTCTTATCCGCCATGCACTACTTTTCCAGTTACATACAAAGTGACACATTAAGGCCCTGTTGCAGTGGAATAATATCACACACATGCATATATAATTCAGGCTTTCTGATTTGAGACCAGCTCTGATTTTATTGGGCTCATCCAAATGTAATGGAACATAACAGAACAAAGGGCTGAGATCAGATTGGAGCAGAGTTGTACAGGCCATCTGGGAGGAGGATGAGTATCAGTCATTCTGGCTGCTGTCTGCTGCACTACAGCTCTGACACCATGAGCTCTGCTAGTGACACAATAAAAAACTCCTCAACCACCAGGGGGAAATGCCACAGGAGCCCACCGACACATACAACACTCTGTACCTGTTTGTGTGTGTGTGTGCGTGAGCGTGTGTGTGTGCGCGCGCGTATATGCGCGTCTGTGTGTCTGTCCTTTGAGACAGCCTCTCCAGACGGACCACACCCTGTTCCCATTAATGTAGAAAACAACAACAACAGAGAAATAACTGAGGGGAAAAGGCCTCTTCCTTAATGGTGCTCTTTCAATCACACTTCCAGGCTAAATTGTTCTGTGGTTTTGATTACAGTGATATCACTTTCACAAAAAAGAAGAAGAAAAAAAGAAGGGTAATAAAAACACAAGAGGTCTCCCTCTCTCTCCATTATTCTAATGCATCACGTGTTCTGTCAAAGCCAGTGCCCTCTCCCTCTATGTAACTACTGTCACGGCGAGAAAAAACTGGTAAGGAAACGTGTGGATTTCAAAAAAGGAGAGAGCAAGTAAAATGTGATGACATCATTTTAAAGGCATTAGGCTTTTAAAAATGTGCCCGGGGGGAGTTGATTTCCTTACGCCGGAGCAACACAACACCATCCGGCTGATGCTCTGTTCTCTTTTTTTATTTGGACGGGTGCCATCTTTGTGAACGGCTGGTTCATGCGAGTTAATCAATTTGAGGTTTAGTTACACTGCTGAGGCTAGCATTCTAGCCACTGCTAGAAAGTAATCTGAACTCATAGAATGTATTAACCAAACACCAATTATCATTAAACACCACTGCATTATTCCTGCTTTTACTACCTGACAAGGACTACTTAATGAAATTTTAGATTGAAGTTATTTAGTATGTGATTCATGGGCACAAAACTCCTAATGCAGACAACTATGCAGATGCTAGTGAAAGCACTTTTTTGGGGGGAACGGGAGTACACCAGGGTATCCTCTAAGGTATCACAGCAACCAGCTTCAGACCAGGAAAAACACTCAAGCATCTGAAAGACCACATGCACACGAGATGAACTCACTAGCACTTGGGCAGAGGGTGCTATCAGTGACCCTGTGTAACAAAATGAAATAAAATACATTTAATAAGAAATTCAGGAAGTGTTTACCCCATGATGTTTGTGAGATGAAACAGCCGCAAAATGTGTTACATATAAGGCATGCGGGTAAACAGGGGCACCAGATGTTCTTTGATGTTAATAATGGCATTTATTATTAATATTAATTAGACTGCATTCAGCAATACATTTGGGCCATTTCCAAGTCAATTAAGCAAAATGGCATTCGGGAGATGTTGAAACGACATTTTAAGGCAGGTGTTCAGCAGTCCCCTAATAAAACATTTTCACAGCTACTGAAAAACAACTATTTTGGGCTGATTTTGTCTTTGTCTGCAGCCGAGTACTTGTTTTCTTGCTCCAAGCAGCGCCATGATCGAAACCTTCATTTATATATTAACAGTTCATAAAGGGAAATCATTCTGTTTTATTTCCATTGTCAATATAACATAAATAGCAGTGATTTGATTAGTATATTAATGATGAGGCTGTGCCTTGGCAGTGGGTTGCTTATGTGCATACATACACTGTATATGAGCCAGCAAAGTCCACACAGATTGACGAGAGAGATTAAACCAGATATGAAATCATGATTATGTTAATAACAATTTGTGAAAACACTGCGGATTAAATCTACTGTTCACAAAATTATTTTAACAGCTTAATTCTAGGGTACAATACACAAGGCCAAGTAGACACTTCAACACCAAATGCTGCTCTCAGTCTGGTCTCTCCTCACAGACCAGCAGTGTACTAGCACCAGTACCCACGTCAACAGTAAATACCAGTCTGAAAAAATCTAATTACAGAGGGGGATGTGTTGTCTATCTAATCCTGGACCCTATGTGTAAGGGGGAAAAAATGCCATTTTAAAGCTCCATCCTGTGTAATCTGGACGTTGAAAGGGAAGCCGCACCTCCAGGTTGGTCCGATTTGGCAGGAGTCTTTTTTTAAGCTCCACGAGGCTGAGCCATACAATGGTACATTAACAATCTGTGCATTCATTTATCAGGGAGCTGGGTTTTGGACTGTGTTTATGGCGCACTGTACTTTTCATCGCTGATAATTAATGAACATGCCTCCCCTTGCAACAAACATGCACCTGTGCCGCAGAGATGCTAATCACAAACATTTATATTTATTAGCACTGGTCTCACTAAAATTGGTCTTATAAAAAAAGAGGAGGAAAGATGGTCCCTTTTCTGCATGCTGAAGGCAGATGAGACATTTCTAAATTGTATTTTAGCAAACATTTATTCCCTTATTTGTTTCCAATTTTTGATTGATGAAGAGGTAGGGGAAATTATAGTAAATCTATTTTCTGTTTAATTTCCATATTTTATGGATTATTCCTCGAATGAAGCTGGAGTCAGAACTCTCTGATGCCAAAGACCATACCTGTACAGCCTTATTGAACTACAACACATAAAATAATGTGGAGCTCCATAAGGTAACATTCAACTCATTAATAAACTACCGGCCACACACGAGATTCAATAGAATACATTATCAGACATATACTGTACACTACACCTCTTTATATCAAGAATGTTTCATATCATGGTATGATTTTGGAGGGGCAAAAAGGACGGCTAAGCTACTGTTTAGGATGCATTCGACAGTGGACGTCCCCTTTGCTCTCCCCTTCCTCCTTCTCTAGCCCTCTCCCCCTCTCCCTGCCTCCTCCTCCACCAGTGACAGAAGGTACATCTTTCCCTCTGTAAAGGCTATGCCTCTGCCTAGCAAGGGGAACAGGAATGGTGCCATAAGTTTCTCCCTGGCACGGGCCCATCTTTGTTTTCTCTTCTCAAGTCTGTTTCAGGCTTCAAAGAGCATTGAAAAAAGACCCAGACACCGCTAAAGAAGCATTGAGGTCTCACTAACGTTATCATTCTGCAGGATGATCACAATTCCAGGGAGAGATCGCAGGACAGAGGTTTGGAGTGGGACGGAGACGTCCACCCGGACGCCGCTGTCTGGCCGTCCGCATGAGGGGAGCAAGGGAGGACGAGGACATTTCACTGGGCTGAAGGGACTTATTGAGGTGGGCGTCTTTTAGGACACAGAGGCCAGGAGGAGGTTTGGGGGAAGGGGATTAATCAGGGTAAATATTCATCATGCACACTGTTTGGCAGGAAGTGAGTAGTTATCATTAGTGAAGGCTGAGTAGGTCCAGTCTTCACATGGATACTGTGCTTTCTATGGATCCAGACTGGAGGAGGATGAACAGGAGGAGGAGAGGAGGGTGGGGGTAGGGCAATAAGGTGAGAGAGGAAGAGAGGCCAGGAGATAGAGAGTATATCCAATACAGATGCACTGATAGCTCATATGTCTCTGTATAAAGGAAACATAGCATGTACTACGTGAGCAATTGCTATCCTACAATCATGGTAAACAAAACACGTTGGTAATACAACACGTGTTCCAGGAAGACAACATATAACATCTTTACAGTCCACTGTAACAATGCTGCATGCATGCACTGTACCTTTAAAGATGAAAAAACAATGTGTCTGCTATCATTGATTTCCTATTCATTTTCCACCACATCAAATCAACAACAAGCACAATGGGCAATCATAAACTGGAGTTACAAATCCACATTCAAGGCTCTCTACCACCAGGTACAGTATATATATATATATATATATATATATATATATATATATATATATATATATATATATTATATATACAGACACTACATGACCAAAAGTATGTGAACATCTCATTCCAAAATCATGGGCATTAATTTGGAGTTGGTCCCCCCTTTGCTGCTATAACAGCCTCCACTCTTCTGGGAAGGCTTTCCACCTGATGTTGAAACATTGCTGCGGGGACTTGCTTCCATTCAGGCACAAGAGCATTAGTGAGGTGGGCACTGATGTTGGGCAATTAGGCCTGGCTTGCAGTCAGCGTTCCAATTCATCCCAGAGGTATTCGATGGGGTTGAGGTCAGGGCTCTGTGCAGGCCATTTCTGTATGGACCTTGCTTTGTGCACGGGGGCATTGTAAAGCTGAAACAGGAATGGGCCTTCCCCAAACTGTTGGCACAAAGATGGAAGCACAGAATCGTCTAGAATGTCATTGTATGCTGTAGCGTTAAGATTTCCCTTCACTGGAACTAAGGGGCCTAGCCCGAACCATCTAAAACAGCCCCAGACCATTATTCCTCCTCCACCAAACTTTACAGCTGGCACTATGCATTCGGGCAGGTAGCGTTTTCCTGGCAACCGCCAAACCCAGATTTGTCCATCGGACTGCCAGATGGTAAAGCATAATTCATCATGACAGAGAACGTGTTTCCACCACTCCAGAGTCCAATGGCGATGAGCTTAACACCACCATTATAAATAAAAAACAGAAATACCTTATTTACATAAGTGTTCAGACCCTTTGCTATGAGAATAGAAATTGAGCTCAAGTGCATCATGTTTACATTGTTTCTACAACTTGATTGGAGTCCACCTGTGGTAAATTCAATTGATTTGGAAAGGCACACACCTGTCTATATAAGGTCTCACAGTTGACAGTGCATGTCAGAGCAAAAACTAAGCCATGAGGTCGAAGGAATTGTCCGAAGAGCTCTGAGACAGGATTGTGACGAGGCACAGATCTGGGGAAGGGTACCAAAACATTTCTGCAGCATTGAAGGTCCACAAGAACACAGTGTCCTCCATCATTCTTAAATGGAAGAAGTTTGGAACCACCAAGACCCTTCCTAGAGCTGGCTAGCCCGGCCAAACCGAGCAATCGGGGGAGAAGGGCCTTGGTCAGGGGGGTGACCAAGAACCCGATGATCACTCTGACAGAGCTCTAGAGTTCCCCTGTGGAGATGGGAAAACCTTCCAGAAGGACAACCATCTCTGCAGCACTCCACCGATCAGGCCTTTATGGTAGAGTGGCCAGACGGAAGCCACTACTCAGTAAAAGGCAGATGACAGCCCGCTTGGAGTTTGCCAAAAGGCACCTAAAGGACTCTCAGACCATGAGAAATAAGATTCTCTGGTCTGATGAAACCAAGATTGAACTCTTTGACCTGAATGCCAAGTGTCACGTCTGGAGGAAACCTGGCACCATCCCTACGGTGAAGCATGATGGTGGCAGTTTCATGCTCTGGGGATATTTTTCAGGGACTGGGAGACTAGTCGGGATCGAGGGAAAGATGAATGGAGCAAAGTACAGAGAGATCCTTGATGAAAACCTGCTCCAGACCTCAGACTGGGGCGAAGGTTCACCTTCCAACAGGACAACAACCCTTAGCACACAGCCAAGACAACGCAGGAGTGGCTTCGGGACAAGTCTCTGAATGTCATTGAGAGGCCCAGCCAGAGCCCGGACTTGAACCCGATCTAACATCTCTGGAGAGACCTGAAAATAGCTGTGCAGCAATGCTCCCCATTCAACCTGACAGAGCTTGAGAGGATATGCAGAGAACAATGCGAGACACAACCTAAATACAGGTGTGCCAAGCTTGTAGCGTCATACCCAAGAAGACTCAACAAAGTACTGAGTAAAGGGTCTGAATACTTATGTAAATGTGATATTTCCGGGTTTTAATATATTTGCAAAAATGCTTTGTCATTATAGGGTATTGTGTGTTGATTGATCAAAAAACAAAAACAATTTAATCAATTTTAGAATAAGGCTGTAACGTAACAAAATATGGAAAAAGTCAAGTGGTCTGAATACTTTCCAAATGCACTGTATAGTGTATATATATATATATATATATATATATATATATATATATATATATATATATATATATATATATATATATATATACACTACCGTTCAAAAGTTTGGGGTCACTTAGAAATGTCCTTGTTTTCCAAGAAAACACACATGAAATTAGTTTGAATAGGAAATATAGCAAGTTTAGAAATAATGATTTTTAATTGAAATAATAATTGTGTCCTTCAAACTTTGCTTTCGTCAAATAATCCTCCATTTGCAGCAATTACAGCCTTGCAGTCCTTTGGCATTCTAGTTGTCAATCTGTTAAGGTAATCTGAAGAGATTTCACCCCATGCTTCCTGAAGCACCTCCCACAAGTTGGATTGGCTTGATGGGCACTTCTTACGTACCATACGGTCAAGCTGCTCCCACAACAGCTCAATAGGGTTGATATCCGGTGACTGTACTGGCCACTCCATTATAGACAGAATACCAGCTGACTGTTTCTTCCCTAAATAGTTATTGCATAGTTTGGAGCTGTGCTTTCGGTCATTGTCCTGTTGTAGGAGGAAATTGTCTCCAATCAAGCGCCGTCCACAGGGTATGGCATGGCGTTGTGAAATGGAGTGAGAGCCTTCCTTCTTCAAGATCCCTTTTACCCTGTACTAATCTCCCACTTTATCACCACAAAAGCACCCCCAGTCCATCACATTGCCTCCACTGTGCTTGACAGATGGCATCAAGCACTCCTCCAGCATCTTTTCATTTGGTGTGTGTCTCACAAATGTTCTTCTTTGTGATCCGAACACCTCAAACTTCGATTCGTCTGTCCATAACACTTTTTTCCAATCTTCCTCTGTCCAGTGTCTGTGTTATTTTGCCCATTTTCTCTTTATTGGCGAGTCTGAGATATGGCTTTTTCGTTGCAACTCCGCCTAGAAGGTCAGCATCCCGGAGTCGCCTCTTCACTGTTGACGTTGAGACTGGTGTTTTGCGGGTACTATTTAATGAAGCTGCCAGTTGAGGACCAGTGAGGTGTCTGTTTCTCAAATTACGTATTTGTCCTCTTGCTCAGTTGTGCACCGGGGTCTCCCACTCCTCTTTCTATTCTGGTTAGAGCCAGTTTGCGCTGTTCTGTGAAGGGAGTAGTACACAGCATTGTACGAGATCTTCAGTTTCTTGGCAATTTCTCGCATGGAATAGCCTTCATTTCTCAGAACAAGAATAGACTGACGAGTTTCAGAAGAAAGTTATTTGTTTCTGGCCATTTTGAGCCTGTAATCGAACCCACAATTGCTGATGCTCCAGATACTCAACTAGTCTCAAGAAGGCCAGTTGTATTGTTTCTTTAATCAGCACAACAGTTTTCAGCTGTGCTAACATAATTGCAAAAGGTTTTTCTAATGATCAATTAGCCTTTTTAAATGATAAACTTGGATTAGCAAACACAACGTGCCATTGGAACACAGGACTGATGGTTGCTGATAATGGGCCTCTGTACGCCTATGTAGATATTCCATTAACAATCAGCCGTTTCCAGCTACAATAGCCATTTACAACATTAACAATGTCTACACTGTATTTCTGATAAATTTGATGTTATTTTAATGGACAGAAAAATTGCTTTTCTTTCGAAAACAAGGACGTTTCTAAGTGACCCCAAACTTTTGAAAGGTTGTGTATATATATAGCATCAGAGTTATATAAGCATCACAACCATTAACCACTATTCTACATACATTTAAAATTAATCCAAAGTCTCATTAAGAGCCCATAATAAAATAGTCATTATCAAGAGGAGAATGTACACTGATCAATACCTCAATTACATAAATGTGCACTTAAAGACATATATTATCATAAAGGTGAAGAACACACTTAACAAGGCCACAGAGGAGAGGTGCATTTCAGTGTGCTGTCCTTCAATTCAAGCTGTTCTGAATTGTACTGAAACTATCCCTCTCTCTCTCTTCTCTCTTCTCTCTCCTCTCTCTCTCCCTCACCCTCTCTCTCCCCAGTAAGGGTGGCCGTAAATCCGGAGACCAAGGACGTTTCCCGTTTTCCTCTTATATGAACTTGTCCAGTGTCTCGGAAAATGAAATAATAAGATTTATACTACTGCTCCAAACACCGGGGTGTCTCGTGAGTCAGCCTTACTATCAGAATACATTAGAGAAAGGCCTGATTTTGGCAAAGTGGTATTAAAACAGTGGCCCTCCCCACAGCTCTACCTCCTCTCCAACAGTCCCTCAGGGTTAGACTAGCTCAGCCAAAACACCACCACTAACAAGGATGATACTAATAATTGCCCTGTATTATGGAGGCAAGAACCAAATTGAAATGTGATTTCCTTCTGCTGTAAATAAAAAATGGAGATAAACGCCAATGAAATTAATGCATTAAAACCTGCCTCCCTCCTTCAGTTTGTGGTGGGCAGTATCTCTGTCTCAGAACCAAATCCCAGGCTGTCCTCTCCCCTTCTCTACTCGTCCCATAGCACCCAGTCCACCCAGTTTACACAGTCAATGCCACGCCTCACACATACCCCTATTAAAGAGCACGCTCTGTTCCACTGGCGGAATGTTAATTTGTTATGAAGGTCATTGACAGAGAGTAATAATCACCATTGGGGATCTAACAATTTGCCATTTCGGAACATTGCAACAGCGCTGATGACTCAACTATTAATAGACTCCCCCTGCCTTATACGACTAAAAACTATTCTGGTATTTTCACAAAAAAACCTTATGTCTTTATTCCTTTCGTCCTTTTTTCTTCTACAGAGAGATATCTGACATTTGGAGCAAACTGATGTGAACCTAAGCCCAAAAGTAACGGTACATCATGGATGGATAATGAAATCACATTGTTAAACTGAGACGATGTGGAAACTTTCTCCCCCGTCTTCCTCTTAGCGTTGTACCAACAAACTGACACTTAACCAGACACCAGGATTCTCTTTTACTGATCTAATGCACTGAACAGTTTTTACAAGCAAACAATAACAGTTTATTCTAAAACTAATTTACTCCCGCTTAGTGTTGCTAGGGCATTCAAACATATGTGTCTGTATTTGTCGCCAAACAAATAATTCAAGCTTAAGCTATTTTTATCAAGCTCAGAGCATTTGTTCTTTTTAAGTGATCAGCATTTATGGAATGGAGAATGGAAGTTTGAATCCTTTATCTACAGAGGCTCAACATTTCAAGACTAATTACAAATTAATCTGCATCTCTATATCTGCAATAAGAGTGCATAACTCCTCTCACTAAGAACTATCTGTTATATATTTATAAACCTCTCCATACAGGAAGCAGGCGGTCGGGCAGGGATAGACAAAACCCAAAGAGGATGACATAATTGCTTGCTGTCTATATCCATACAGCGACATCAAGGCCGAGGATTGTGAATATTAATAATTGATCATTAGCTTGATATGTCTAAGCGTGCTCAAGTTTTGTTTTCAAAGTTGACTGGCTCCATTAGGCCGCTACTCAGGCCTGGAGTGCTGTTGACTAGAAGGTCGAGCATGTACATAGAGTAAGGGCTCTCTCTCTCTCTCTCTCTCTCTCTCTCTCTCTCTCTCTCTCTCTCTCTCTCTCTCTCTCACTCTCTCTCTCTCTCTCTCTCCCCCCTCTCTCTCGCTCTCTCTTTCTCTCCCTCTCTCTCTCTCTCTCTCTCCCCTCTCTCTCGCTCTCTCTTTCTCTTTCTCTCCCTCCCTCTCTCTCTCTCTCTCTCTCTCTCTCTCTCTCTCTCTCTCTCTCTCTCTCTCTCTCTCCCCCCCTCTCTCTCTCCCTCTCCCTCCCTCCCTCCCTCTCTCTCTCTCTCTCTCTCTCTCTCTCTCGCTCTCTCGCTCTCTCTCTCTCTCTCTGGTGGGTTCTAAACAGGGAACGCTATCACTTAAAATGTGTTGTCAATGCAACTCATGGGACACAAATTAGACACCAAGTAATACTGAATTTTGACTATGTTTGCTCTGATGACCAATGAAAACGAGGCATAATGTACAGTAGGAACCTAATAGACGGATATGAAATACCATGTCCCATGACTGTCTGCATTGAAAGAGTGGTTAACACTTGGCTGGATATATGGAAACCATGGCGACTCCCTGGGCCTTCAACTTGAACCTGTTACCTCCGGCTGGCTGAACTACAGACACACAGACACAAGCTCTTATTGGTTGCTTGGCTTCTTCAGTATGTATACAGTCCTCAACATTCTCTCTCTCTCTCTCTTTCTAATGCTCTCTCACACACTATCTCTACTACTCTCTCACTCACTCTCTCTCTCTCTCGCTCTACTCATTCTGGGCCTGGATGGTGTTACACTCCCATGACGGCGAACCTCTGGGCACCTTGACTGCCGTTAACTGCTTGTGGCACGAGCCGAGGAAATGGGTCATTAAATCAAACGAGCCAGGGCCAACCTCCCAGCGTCCCAGATCTGTTTCCAATCAGATAGCTTCCTTTAAAGGGAGCCAGGATCTTACTCGGTATTAGCGTCATTAAAGCGGTCTCCACTGCTACCTCCACTAGTGCTCTAATCTGCATGTGAGCTGCACAGGGGAAAAGGGCAGACATCTTGTGATGAGGTAAATACTTCAAATGTTAGCCACAGGAGTGTCGTCTTACCCTTTAAACAGACACAAATTTGTCCCACTCTCTCACCTCCTCTCTTACTCTCACTCCCCCCCCTTTCTCTCTCTCTCGATCTCTCTCTATTTCTCTCTCTCTTTCTCTCTCTCGCTCTCTCTCTCATATGCACATAGGCACACACATACAGTCTGGTCGAAATCCCCAAAACAAAACAGCAAAATAGATTTGATTGAATTATCCAGTGGTAACAAAATGTGAAGGAGAAACTCTATCCACACCTGTTGTCTTTCCCTCAACATTCTCTTTTTCTTTTCTTTTCTAGAAAAGATAAATGAACACAATTTCTTGCACCTGTCCTACCTTCCCATCCTCCCTACAACGATAAGGGATTTCATTAACGTGAGAATGCTTGGGCTGAAAGAAACATAATTGCTTCAGTGTTTTTGTTGCCACTGCTACCGCCCTAATTCCTTCCTTGCCTTACTCTTGACTGTTAAGTGATCATTATATAAACAGAGAGGATGAGGCAAGGTTAAAATATTGACCAACTGCGGTCATGTTAACACCAAACAGGAAGTAGAGAGAGACGAAGAAGAGGAAATAAAATAGTATGGTAATAGAATGACAGTGGGTGTAAGTGATATGATCAATCGGGAAAGATCACAGTATTCTGTAATGATTTAAGCACTAGGACTGATCCTCACCGGTCCTTGATGGATAACTGTATGAAAAAGATACATACTTTTTTGACTTGCCATTTACACAGCATTGCACCTGAAAGCTGGGCGGAATAATAGACAGTTTAAAATGTCAGGGAACTAACTAAGAAAGGGAGATGGGTTGGCCTACGGAATGTTAATTAGAACATCCGCCTAATGGCCATGGCAGCCCTGAGAAGGAATGAGGAAGCGCCTTTCTGAACTAGAAAACACTTCCCAGATATACTTCAGTCCAATTAGTTAGGCCCCTTGCCTGGGTTTTTGGAGATGACCAGTCACAAACCAAATATATCTAGTTATGAAACCCATCATAAGAATATTCTCAGTCTGGAAACACATGTATAGGATTTACCTATCTATCCCAGAGCAGACCTGCATGTTGAGCCGGAGCCAGAAGCACATGATTGTGTTAATTAATCTGCCATTGTGAGCGGGGGGAACAGCTGCAGTGGCTCTCGTGGCTGCGTTGTCAAAGCAAAACAATGCAATGTTAAGCTTCCCCGCTGAATCTTCCATTACAAAGGAGCTCCAACACAGGGCTAAATTCATAAATCCACAGATCAATTTTTACCAGCACTAATGTCTGACCTTTAAAGGGAAAAGGTTTTTACATGCTTAATTTCGGCTTGAAATATGGTCAGATATGTGATACCTAGGATTTGGGCAAATTCCCCGAGCTTTGAAAACAAACAGATTGAGAGAAATGGAGAGGGATGGAGAGATGAAGAGGGGAAGGTAAAGAGGCCTGATCTCTAAAACAGAGACAAACAGAAGAGCACCAGGATTCACTAGCTGGGCACTAGTATTTTAAAACAATACATTTAACACGATTAGGAGGGATCCATCGATCGCCGTTATGTGGCTTTAATTTAGGGGGGAGGGGAGGGGAGTGCGGGGTGTTTGTAGATTGATTCCATGACAGCTACAGATAGCTGATGGCCGTGAAGACATGGCTGATTCCCACAAGAATAGGTCAACTCTGTCATAAGTAATGGCTATGGAAACACATTGAATTTGATGTTCATATGACCTTAAACCTAAAACCGCAGCTCTCACAATGTTCCCAAAACATGTATCTAACAGCTACCTCATAATATTACCTTTTATTTGTTGGTCTGAAGCGTATCCATACGTCAAGTGCATGTGAGAGAAAATAAGTCAACTTATAGTTAATGAAGGAAGCCCATGGCATAGTATGAATTACTACTGTGGTGTATACAGTAGAGACATGTTTTTATATTACAATGTATGAGGAAACAGTCAAAACAGGGAACAGGCATTTTAATCTAAAGAAAGTGTTGTTTTTTTACGATTCAAGCTGGATTCATTTTGGAGTTCATTTGTAGATTTGGGTCATCTCCATTGGCAGTCTGTTAAAGTCAGATAAACAGACTGTGATAAATACAGGAGATAAATAGCTACATAGAGAATTAGACACTGGCAACAGTCTAATACAATCTATAGGGATATTTCCGTCAGGCAGCAGGCCACAGTACAAAAACACACTGATTGAGATAGCAGCTAGATGCATCACCAACACCATGCTGGAAAATATGGATTGTTCTTGTGAGCTCGTTTCCAGAGAGACAGAGATGCACCCCAAAAAGCATCAAAATGATTGGACCTGGCACCACACTGCAGTGGGAGCCCGTCTGTTGAGGCAAAGCCCCTCCAAGAGCCCATGCAGCATGCACTGTCTGCAGTTAACCTCTTATGGATCGAACCCTTTTTTCAATTTTCGCCTAAAATGACATACCCAAATCTAACTGCCTGTAGCTCAGGACCTGAAGCAAGGATAGGCATATTCTTGATACCATTTGAAAGGAAACACTTTGAAGTTATTGGAAATGTGAAATTAATGTAGGAGAATATAACACTTTAGATCTGGTAAAAGATAATACAAACCAAAAAGTATGCGTTTAAATTTTTTTATAATCATCATCTTTGAAATGCAATAGAAAGGCCACAATATAATATTGCAGTTTAGGCGCAAGTTAGATTTTTGCCACTAGATGGCAGCACTGTGTGTGCAAAGCTTCAGATTGATCCAGCGAAGCGTTGCAATACTGGACTATTTTGTATAAAGTCTTCCCAAATGTGCCGAATTGGTCAATTGATACATTTTCAAGTACATAACTATAGAAAACATACAAACATGATATGGTAATACAAAATGTAAGTTTACACACTCCCAGGAATGTCATACATGATGGATCATTAGTTTATTCACTAACTTTCACACATCTAGATGGCCGGGCGGGGTGGGTGTGGAGCCAGAGACAGCAGGGGTTCAAACCGTAGAACCCAGTTCCTACATTTGAATATAAAAATTGATTTTATCAAACAAAACTTTTGCTACATTTTATCTCTGGGACCCTTAGGATGACAAATCAGAGCAAGATTACTGAATGTAAGTACATTATTTACCTTCAGAGGTGAATGTATCAAACCATTTGCCGTGATAAGTTTTTTGTTGTTGTGCACTCTCCTCAAACAATAGCACGGTATTCTTTCACTGTAATAGCTACTGTAAATTGGACAGTGCAGTTAGATTAACAAGAATTTAAGCTTTCTGCCCATATAAGACATGTCTATGTCCTGGAAAGTCATGCTAATCACATTAGCGCACCTTAGCTCAACCGTCCCGTATACGGGACACCAATCCCGTAGAGGTTAAAGAGAAAACAATCAGTGGCTGCTAATTCATTTAGTAAAGGGTATATGGGGATACTGGGTAAGGAATATCTATGGTCTCTGAACCAAGTATCCATTTGTCTCAGTCTGACAGAAGACATGTGTACCATTGAAATCCCAATGAATAATATCACTACATGATTTTAAATAAATAGTGAGGGGAGACAGTACTCCTGCTTCCTCTGAAATAGCTAAGATTTGAGCTATTCCTTGTAGCTAAAGCAGCCAAAACCAGTCGGAATTCAAATGATTGGCTGTTACTTTTATAGATTCACTGTAATTTGTATAGATACACACTGTAGA
>NW_028166544.1:0-71252 GCF_964263955.1 Coregonus lavaretus
CGCCAACAGACATGGCAGCTCTGATTCTAGTTCCTAAGCAACTTTGCGGACATTGTTCATTCTAATCAGACAGGTTTTTTACATGGAAGATACATTGGAGATAATATAAGGCAAGTACTGGAAACAATAGAACACTATGCAAAATCTGCGAAAACAGGCCTGCTATTCATAGCAGACTTGGAAAAGGCATTTGATAAAGTACGACTGGGGTTTATATATAAATGCCTGGAGCATTTCATTTTTGGAGAATCTCTTATAAAATGGGTTAAAATCATGTATAGTAACCCTAGGTGTAAAATAGTAAATAATGGCTATTTCTCAGAAAGTTTTAAACTGTCAAGAGGATTGAAACAAGGTTGTCCACTATTGGCATATCTATTTATTATGGCCATCGAGATGTTAGCTATTAAAATCAGATCCAACAATAATATCAAGGGATTAGAAATCCAGGGCTTAAAAACAAAGGTGTGATTGTACGCTGATGATTCATGTTTTCTTTTAAATCCACAACATGAATCCCTCCACAGCCTCATAGAGGATCTAGATACATTTTCTGACCTATCTGGATTACAACCAAATTATGATAAATGTACTATATTACGTATTAGATCACTAAAAAATACAATTTTTACATTACCATGTAGTTTACCAATAAAATGGTCTGATGGTGTCACACCCTGGCTCGGGGACTCATTATGTTGAGCCAGGGTGTGTTCATTCTATGTTTTTTGTTTCTTCGGTGGGTGTTCTAGGTTGTCTATTTTCTATGTTTGCCGGTGTGACTCCCAATCAGAGGCAACGAGTGTCAGCTGTCGGCTGGTTGTCTCTGATTGGGAGCCATATTTAATCTGTCGGTTTTTCCTTGGGTTTTGTGGGTTCTTGTTTCGAGTGAGTTTAGTTTCACCTTGTACTGTCACGTTATCGTCTTTGTTTGTTTTGATCGTGTTTCACGCATTAAAGAATATGTTTGCTTGCAACGCTGCGCCTTGGTCTACTCAATCCTACGACGATCGTGACAGAAGAACCCACCAAAACTGGACCAAGCAGCGTGAAGAGGAGAGAGGAAGGACCTGGGATCAGGGGAGTAGGAGTTTCGGCTGGGCCACGCTAAGTGAAGAGGAGTGAGGCTGGTCTATGAAGCAATGGATCGAGAGTCTGGCGAGAGCTAGGGAGGCCTGGTCCACGGGGAGAAGAAGAACCCCACCGAAGAAACAAAAAACATAGAATGAACACACCCTGGCTCAACATAATGAGTCCCCGAGCCAGGGTGTGACAGATGGTGATGTGGATATACTCGGAATACATATCCCAAATGAAATAAATGATCTCACTCCAATACATTTTAATAGAAAGTTAGCAAAAATAGAAACGATCTTGCTACCATGGAAAGGTAAATACCTTTCAATTTGTGGAAAAATCACCCTGATTAACTCTTTAGTATTAACCCAGTTTACCTATTTGCTTATGGTCTTGCCTACGCCTAGCGAACAGTTTTTTTTAAAATTATAAGCCAGACAAAATTAAACGGGCCTATTTATATAATGAATATGAATTCGGAGGACAGAAATTATTAAATATTAAAGCATTAGACCTATCACTAAAAGCTTCAGTCATACAAAAGTTAAACTTAAATCCGAACTGGTTCTCTAGCAAATTAGTAAGATTGTCTCACCCAATGTTCAAGAATAGCCTTTTTCCCTTTATTCAGATTACAACCTCTCACTTTCAGTTATTTGAAAAGGAAATAATCTCCCAAATATCACTATTTCTAAAACAAGCCATAGAAAGCTGGTTGCAATTTCAAATTAATCCTCCAGAAACGACAGAACAAATAATGCAACAAATATTGTGGTTAAACTCAAATATACTAATTGATAAAATACCTTTTTATTTAGACAAAATGTTAAAAAAATGTATAATCTTCGTAAATGATATCATCGGTAGGACTGGTGGAGTTATGTTGCACATGCAGCTAACAAAAACATAAGGAAATGTCTGCTTTACCCAAAATTACAACCAAATAATTGCAGCATTACCGCAAAAATGGAAGAGGAAACTGGAAGGGGGAAAATGTAAGGAACTTGTCTGTTGGCCTTGCATTAAAGAACATAATTGGTTAAAGAAAACTGTGATAAATTAAAAAGTATACCAGTTTCATATAAGGACCAAAGGATTGACAGCCGTCCCATATAGATTGCAAAATAGTTGGGAAGAGATTTTTGATGTACCGATCCCATGGCATAGTTTTTATGAACTGATACGCAAAACGACGCCGGATTCAAAACTTTTTATTATATAAAGTTCTTGCTACCAATATAATGTTTTTTATATGGGGGATACAATCTTCCCAGCTCTGCACATTTTGCTGCGAAGAGACAGAATCATTAGATCATTTGTTTTGGTACTGTCCATTTGTAGCTTGTTTTTGGACACAGGTCCAGGAACGGCTAAAGGATTGCAATATTTACCTGGAGCTAACCCTGCAGATAGCATTACTGGGTGATCTGAAAGGTCATAGTCAATCAATCAATAATATAATAATACTTTTGCAAAAATGTTTATTTTCAATTTACAATCTGTAGAAACAATGAGAATAGAAAGGTTCAGAACATTTGTAAAACATCACAGTACAGTTGAAAAATATATGGCAAATAGAAATCCAATATGGATGGTGTTAAGAGATAGATGGGTGGTGTTGAATGGAGTTGAAGGATGGGACTAATAACAACTAACAACAATTAATAACAACAAGATAACTAATAATGTAAGCATACTGTGTCCATCATAAGTATATAGGTTATAGGTTGAGAGCTTTTGTGAAAGAGCACAGTTAGAAAGATATGGCATATAGAAGCAAACCGGATGGACATCATGAAAATGAACGGAGAGGTTGAGGGTAGAGGAAGTTCAGGAGTAAAAACAAGCAACATATAAATATTGTAAAATTGACTGTGTCCATAAAATGTATGTTGTATGTATAAGCTGGAAGTAGAGGCCTAAGCATTGTTGTTCACTAGTTTACTCCAATTAGGGAAGGGGTGGTGGGGTTGGAAAGTAATAAAGGGAAATATATATATTTTTTAAGGATATGTATATGTTTGTGTATATATGTGAGGGAAAAAAGTATTTGATCCCCTGCTGATTTTGTATGTTTGCCCACTGACAAAGACATGATCAGTCTATCATTTTAATGGTAGGTTTATATGAACAGTGAGAGACAGAATAACAACAACAAAATCCAGAAGAATTTATGTCAAAAATGTTATAAATTGATTTGCATTTTAATGAGGGAAATAAGTATTTGACCCCTCTGCAAAACATGACTTAGTACTTTGTTGGAAAACCCTTGTTGGCAATCACAGAGGTCAGACGTTTCTTATAGTTGGCCACCAGTTTTGCACACAGCTCAGGAGGGATTTTGTTCCACTCCTCTTTGCAGATCTTCTCCAAGTCATTAAGATTTTGAGGCTGACGTTTGGCAACTCGAACCTTCAGCTCCCTCCACAGATTTTCTATGGGATTAAGGTCTGGAGACTGGCTAGGCCACACCAAGACCTTAATGTGCTTCTTCTTGAGCCACTCCTTTGTTGCTTTGGCTGTGTGTTTTGGGTCATTGTCATGCTGGAATACCCATCCACGACCCATTTTCAATGCCCTGGCTGAGGGAAGGAGGTTCTCAGCCAAGATTTGACGGTACATGGCCCCGTCCATCGTCCCTTTGATGCGGTGAAGTTGTCCTGTCCCCTTAGTAGAAAAACACCCCCAAAGCATAATGTTTCCACCTCCATGTTTGACGGTGGGGATGGTGTTCTTGGTGTCATAGGCAGCATTCCTCCTCCTCCAAACACGGCGAGTTGAGTTGATGCCAAAGAGCTTGATTTTCTTCTCATCTGACCACAACACTTTCACCCAGTTCTCCTCTGAATCATTCAGATGTTCATTGGCAAACTTCAGACGGCCCTGTATATGTGCTTTCTTGAGCAGGGGGACCTTGCGGGGGCTGCAGGATTTCAGTCCTTCACGGCGTAGTGTGTTACCAATTGTTTTCTTGGTGACTATGGCCCCAGCTGCCTTGAGATCATTGACAAGATCCTCCCGTGTAGTTCTGGGCTGATTCTTCACCGTTCTCATGATCATTGCAACTCCACGAGGTGAGATCTTGCATGGAGCCCCAGGCAGAGGGAGATTGACGGGTCTTTTCTGTTTCTTCCATTTGCGAATAATCGCACCAACTGTTGTCACCTTCTCACCAAGCTGCTTGGCGATGGTCTTGTAGCCCATTCCAGCCTTGTGTAGGTCTACAATCTTGTCCCTGACATCTTTGGAGAGCTCTTTGGTCTTGGCCATGGTGGAGAGTTTGGAATCTGATTGATTGATTGCTTCTGTGGACAGGTGTCTTTTATACAGGTAACAAGCTGAGATTATGAGCACTCCCTTTACGAGTGTGCTCCTAATCTCAGCTCGTTACCTTTATAAAAGACACCTGGGAGCCAGAAACCTACCATTAAAATTATAGACTGATCATTTCTTTGTCAGTGGGCAAACGTACAAAATCAGCAGGTGATCAAATACTTTTTTCCCTCACTGTATGTATGTGTATGTATGTATGTATATACATGTATATATATATATATATATATATATATATATATATATATATATATATATATATATTTGCGGGGAAAAAAACATATGGGGGATTGGAAGTGATGCAGACAATTACATTGATGGAAGTTACAATCTATCTGCAATATTAAAGCTGATAACTTTTCGATATCAGAGCGGCGGTAACTCACCAGCATTACGACCAGGAATACAACTTTCCCGAATTGGATCCTTTGTTCGTACCCCCCAGGGCAACTGAACTTATCCCAGAAGCTGCTCCAAGACGCCGCCAGCGGAGAAGAGGCATTCGGGGTGGACTTCCAGTCCGCCGTCCACCACTTCCGAGTATATTACTCGCTAATGTTCAGTCTCTGGACGATAAAGTAGACGAGCTCAGGGCGAGGATCTCCTTCCAGAGAGACACCAGGGACTGTAACATACTCTGTTTCACGGAATCATGGCTCTCTCCGGATATACTGTCCCCGTCCATACAGCCAGCTGGATTCTCAGTACATTGCGCAGACAGGAATAAATAAGAAGAAAGGCTGTGGTGTATGTTTTATGATTAACTACTCATGGTGTGATTGTGATAACGTACAGAAACTCAAGTCCTTTTGTTCACCCAACCTATAATACCTCACAATCAAATGTGAATAACATTGATGTATACACGGACACGGTGACTGAGTTTGTCAGGAAGTGTATAGGCGATGTTTTTCCAACTGTGACTTTTAAAACCTACAAAACCATAAACCGTGGATAGACGGCAGCATTTGAGCAAAACTAAAAGTGCGAACCACCGCATTTAACCATGGCAAGGTGACTGGGAATATGGTCGAACACAAACAGTGTAGTTATTCCCTCCGTAAGGCAAACAAACAGGGAAAATGTCAGTACAGAGACAAAGGGGAGTCGCAATTCAACGGCTCAGACACGAGACGTATGTGGCAGGGTCTACAGACAATCACGGGTTACAAAGGGCAGGGTCTACAGGCAATCACGGGTTACAAAGGGAAAACCTGTTATGTGGGCAGCTTGTCTCTCCCTTTTCTGTTTCCCTTCCTCCTTGTTTTGTCCCCTCTTTTTCTGTTGTATGTGTGTTTGTCCCCTTTATGTGGGTGTGTCTGGAGTGGAGCAGGGGGCGTGCTCAGGATCTGCCTCTCCTGTGCAGCTGCGGGTTGTTTCCAGTGATTCCTGCCTACGCAGCTGCATCCTATTCTCTCATCAACCTGCACTACTTATTCCTGGGCATGGCTCTCCACCGGCGCCAGATCGTTGTTCTTACCAGAGCGGTAACTTGGCTCACCAGTAAAGTTATTTTGTCTTTGTCTTTTGCCTGGCTCTCCACTCTCCTTAACCCGTCGTTTGTTTTGTCTTCAGTTCAACATACCTCCCAACCTGCCTGCCTTCCTGCCTGTCGGTCTGCCTGCCTGCCTGCCTGCCTGCCTCAGCCTCTCCTTCCTCCGGAGCCGACTAGCCCACTCTGTTCCTTTACTTCAGTTGTTTTTGGACCAAGACAATTTGAACTTTTATTAAAATATTTTTGTTTCTTCCACTCCCTTTGTCGTGTTGGTTTCTCTGAGTGTTGGGTTGTACCATAGCCATAACAAAACCAGCCATGTCGTGGACACCGACGCCTTGCTCCCGGACAAGCTAAACACCATCTTCGCCCACTAACCTCTCCCTCAATGTCAACAAAACAAAGGAGCTGATCGTGGAATTCAGGAAACAGTGAAGGGAGCATGCCCCTATCCACATCGACGGAACCGCAGTGGAGAAGGTGGAAAGTTCCTCGGGGTACACATCACTGACAATCTGAAATGGCCCACCCACACAGACAGTGTGGTGAAGAAGGCGCAACAGTGCCTCGTCAACCTCAGGAGGCTGAAGAAATTTGACTTGGACCCTAAGACCCTCACAGACTTTTACAGATGTACAATTGAGAGCATCCTGTCGGGCTGTATCACCGCCTGGTACTGCAACTGCACCGCCATCAACCTCAGGGCTCCCAGAGGGTGGTGCGGTCTGCCCAACGCATCTCCAGGAGCACACTGCCTGCCCTCCAGGACACCTACAACAGCTGATGTCACAGGAAGGCCAAAAAGATCATTAAGGAAATCAACCACCCGAGCCAAGGCCTGTTCACCCCACTACCATCCAGAAGGCGAGGTCAGTACAGGTGCATCAAAGCAGAGACCGAGAGACTGAAAAACATTTTCTATCTCAAGGCTATCAGACTGTTAAATAGCCATCACTAGCCGGCTACCACCCGGTTACTCAACCCTGCACCTTAGAGGCTGCTGCCCCATGTACATAGACATGCAATCACTGATCACTTTAATAATGGAACACTAGTCACTTTAATAATGTTTAAATAATGCTTTACTAATTTCATATGAATATACTGTATTCTACTTTATTTTAGTCAATGCCACTCTGACATTGCTCGTCCTAAAATGTATATATTTACATTATTTTACTTTTAGATTTGTGTGTATTGTTGTGAATTGTTAGATACTACTGCACTGTTGGAGCTAGGAACACAAGCATTTCGATACACCCGCAATAACATCTGCTAAATATGTGTACGTGACCAATAACATTTAATTTGATGTGATTTAGAGATTATTCTAAACTGAACACATCATTTACCATGTGTTATTTTGTAATGTGTCATGTATTTCATGTAAACTCTAAATGTTTGAGTGTCAATTATTTCGTGACTAATACATTCTATTAGTTGAATTGAGTAAATGCATTCCTCATTTTACAGAGTAATTCTTTGATTGACTATATGCCTAAATGTAGTAGGTCTATTGACAGTTGTTAATTACACTATGCACGTAGCACATGGTTGGGTACCAACCTGACATCCCTGAGCTGCTTACCTCAATAAATTAATGCTAGAACATTGGTCGCCAGGATTAGCTACTTATATCTAGCATCTTAATAATAATTGCATAATTATTAATCAGTTACACAATCAAAGCAGGGCCCCCCAGTTACCCACGTGTGCCCCCGTACCTACTCTCCTCGCCCCATCTGATGATTAGCAGAGCAGCAGCAGGAAGCAGCAGGCTGTCTACACTCTTTGAGAGCGTGCTCCTGAATCCTCCTGTGGTTGGCGGTTGCAGTAAAAAAAAGATATACACACACACATATATATATATATATATATATATATATATATATATATATATATATATATATATATATATATATATAGTACCAGTCAAAAGTTTGGACACACCTACTAATTCAAGGGATTTTCTTTATTTTAAAAAAAATTGACATTGTAGAATAATAGTGAAGACAGCAAAACTATGAAATAACACATATGGAATCATGTAGTAACCAAAAAAGTGTTAAACAAATCAAAAAATATTTTAAATTTGAGATTCTTCAAATAGTCACCCTTTGCCTTGATGACAGCTTTGCACACTCTTGGGATTCTCTCAAGCAGCTTCACCTGGAATGCTTTTACAGCAGTCTTGAAGGAGTTCCCACATATGCTGAGCACTTGTTGGCTGCTTTTCCTTCACTCTGCCGTCCGACTCATCCCAAACCATCTCAATTGGTTTAAGGTCGGGGGATTGTGGAGGCCACGTAATCTGATGAAGCACTCCATCACTCTCCTTCTTGGTAAAATAGCCCTTACACATCCTGGAGGTGTGTTGGGTCATTGTCCTGTTGAAAAACAAATGATAGTCCCTCTAAGCCCAAACCATATGGGATGGCGTATCGCTGCAGAATGCTGTGGTAGCCATGCTGGTTAAGTGTGCCTTGAATTCTAAATAAATCACTGACAGTGTCACCAGCAAAGCACACCCACACCATAACACCTCCTCCATGCTTTTACGGTGTGAACTACACATGCAGAGATCATCCGTTCACCCACACCGCGTCTCACAAAGACAAAGCGGTTTGAACCAAAAATCTCCAATTTGAACTCCAGACCAAAGACACATTTCCACAGGTCTAATGTCCATTGCTCATGTTTCTTGGCCCAAGCAGGTCTCTTCTTATTATTGGTGTCCTTTAGTAGTGGTTTCCCTGCAGCAATTCGACCACGAAGGCCTAATTCACACAGTCCCCTCTGAACAGTTGATGTTGACGTGTCTGTTACTTGAATTCTGTGAAGCATTTATTTGGGCTGCAATTTCTGAGGCAGTTAACTCTAATGAACTTATCCTCTGCAGCAGAGTTAATTCTGGGTCTTCCATTCCTGTGGCGGTCCTCATGAGAGCCAGTTTCATCATAGCGCTTGATGATTTTTGCGACTGCAAAGTTCTTGACATTTTCCGTATTGACTGACCTTCATGTCTTAAAGTAATGATGGACTGTTGTTTCTCTTTGCTTATTTGATCTGTTCTTGCCATAATATGGACTTAGTCTTTTACCAAATAGGGCTATCTTCTGTATACCCCCCTACCTTGTCACAATACAACTGATTGGATGAAGCACATTAAGACTGAAAAAATTCCACAAATTAACTTTTAAGAAGGCACACCTGTTAATTGAAATGCATTCCAGGTGATTACCTCATGAAGCTGGTTGAGCGAATGCCAAGAGTGTGCAAAGCTGTTATCAAGGCAAAGGGTGGCTATTTGAAGAATCTCAAATCTCAAATATATTTTGATTTGTTTAACACATTTTTGGTTAATACATGATTCCATATGTGTTATTTATTAGTGTTGATGTCTTCACTATTATTCTACAATGTAGAAAATAGTAAAAAGAAAGAAAAACCCTTGAATGTGACACCCTGACATAGAGTTCGCTAGTTGGTTTGGTCAGGGTGTGAATATCTATGTAATGTGATTATCTATGTTGTGTATTTCTATGTTGGCCGGGTGTGGTTCCCAATCAGAGGCAGCTGTCGATCGTTGTCTCTGATTGGGGATCATACTTAGGTAGCCATTTTGCCTACCTATGTTGTGGGATCTTGACTCTTGTTTGGCTTGTTTGTGTGTAGCCATTGTGAGCTTCACGTTACGTTACGTTGCTTTTGTTGTTTTGTCGTGTATTAACTTAGTGAATAAACATGTATGCATTCCACGCTGCAACTTGGTCCAATCCTGTACAACGAACGTGACAGAATGAGTAGGTGTGTCCAAACTTTTGACTGGTAGTGTATATATACAGTTGAAGTCAGAAGATTACATAACACATTTCTTGTTAACAAACTATGGTTTTGGCAAGTCGGTTAGGACATCTACTTTGCGCATGACAAAAGTACTTTTTCCAACAATTGTTTGCAGACAGGTTTTTTCACTTATAATTCACTGTATCACAATTCCAATGGGTCAGAAGTTTACATACGCTAAGTTGACTGTGCCTTTAAACAGCTTGGAAAATTCCAGAAAATGATGTCATGGCTTTAGAAGCTTCTGATAGGCTCATTGACATCAGTTGAGTCAATTGGAGGGGTACCTGTGGATGTATTTCAAGGCCTACCTTCAAACTCAGTGCCTCTTTGCTTGACATCATGGGAAATTCAAAAGAAATCAGCCAAGAAAATTGTAGACCTCCACAAGTCTGGTTCATCCTTGGGAGCAATTTCCAAATGCCTGAAGGTACCACGTTCATCTGTACAAACAATAGTACGCAAGTATAAACACCATGGGACCACGCAGCCGTCATACCTCTCAGGAAGGAGACGCGTTCTGTGTCCTAGAGATGAACGTACTTTGGTGCGAAAAGTGCAAATCAATCCCAGAACAACAGCAAAGGACCTTTTGAAGATGCTGGAGGAAACAGGTACTAAAGTATCTATATCCAGAGTAAAACGAGTCCTATATCGACATAACCTGAAAGGCCGCTCAGCAAGGAAGAAACCACTGCTCCAAAACCGCCATAAAAAAGCCAGACTACGGTTTGCAACTGCACATGGGGACAAAGATCGTACTTTTTGGAGAAATGTCCTCTGGTCTGATGAAACAAAAATATAACTGTTTGGCCATAATGACCATCGTTATGTTTGGAGGAAAAAGGGGGGAGGGCCTGCAAGCCTAAGAACACCATCCCAACCGTGAAGCACAGGGGTGGCAGCATCATGCAGTGGGGGTGCTTTGCTGCAGGAGGGACTGGTGCAATACACAAAATAGATGGCATCATGAGGAAGGAATATTATGTGGATATATTGAAGCAACATCTCAAGACATCAGTCAGGAAGTTTGGTCGCAAATGGGTCTTCCAAATGGACAATAACCCCAAGCATACTTCCAAAGTTGTGGCAAAATGGCTTAAGGACAACAAAGTCAAGTTATTGGAGTGGCCATCACAAAGCCCTAACCTCAATCTTATGGAAAATGTGTGGGCAGAACTTAAAAAGCGTGTGCGAGCAAGGAGGCCTACAAACCTGACTCAGTTACACCAGCTATGTCAGGAGGAATGGGCCAAAATCCACCCAACTTATTGTGGGAAGCTTGTGGAAGGCTACCCAAAACATTTGACCCAAGTTAAACAATTTAAAGGTAATGCTACCAAATACTAATTGAGTGTATGTAAACTTCTGACCCACTGGGAATGTGATGAAAGGAATAAAAGCTGAAATAAAAAATTCTCTCTACTATTATTCTGACATTTCACATTCTTAAAATAAAATAATATAATAATAAAAATAATATGCCATTTAGCAGACGCTTTTATCCAAAGCGTCTGACCTAAGACAGGGAATTTTTACTTGGATTAAATGTCATGAATTGTGAAAAACTGTTTCCATTGATCGTCCTTCAGATGTTTCTACAACTTGATTGGAGTCCACCTTTGGTAAATTCAATTGATCTGACCTGATTTGGAAAGACACACACCTGTCTATATAAGGTCCCTCAGTTGACAGTGCATGTCAGAGCAAAATCCAAGTCATGAGGTCGAAGGAATTGTCCGTAGAGTTCCGAGACAGGATTGTGTCGAGGCACAGATCTGAGGAAGGGTACCAAAAAATGTGTTCAGCATTGAAGGTCCTTAAGAACACAGTGGCCTCCATCACTCTTAAATGGAAGACGTTTGGAACCACAAAGACTTCCACCTGGCCAAACTGAGCAATCGGTGGAGAAGGGCCTTGGTCAGGGAGATGACCAAGGACCCGATGGTCACTCTGACAGAGCTCCAGAGTTCCTCTGTGGAGATGGGAGAACCTTCCAGAAGGACAACCATCTCTGCAGCACTTTATGGTAAAAAGTACTTAAGTAAAAATACTTTAAAGTACTACTTAAGTAGTCTTTTTGGAGTATCTGTACTTTATTTTAATATTTATATTTTTGACAACTTCCACTTTAACTTCACTACATTCCTAAAGAAAAGAATGTAGTTTTTACTCCATACATTTTCCCTGACACACAAAAGTACTATTTACATTTAATGCTTAGCAGGACATGAAAATGGTCAAATTCACGCAGTTATCAAGAGAACATCCCTGGTCATCCTTACTGCCTCTGATCTGGTGGACTCACTAAACACAGATGCTTCGTTTGTAAATTATGTCTGAATGTTGGAGTGTACCCCCTGGCTATCCGTAAAAAAAAAGAAAATTGTGCCGTCTGGTTTGCTTAATATAAGCAATTGCAACCCCGGCCACACTCATAGACCAGACACACAAACTAGATTGCTTGAAACTTTGGGTTGTAGGCTGGGGCCATGGCCCCTCTCTTGTTGTGATGTTGTGATGGCAGAGTTTTGCCTCCTACATGTGTTTACTGTGAGCTCAGCAAAAGAGGGGTCGTTAGGGCCTCATCACTTCATCAGGCCGAAGCAAAGAGCTGGCTGCGTAAAGGATGTCAGACTACTAATGCCTACCTGCTGCCCTGAGGGGCTGAGACGAGGCACACGCATACGTGCGTACACACACACACACACACACACACACACTATCAGTACTATTGTCTCTATAGTCCGGCCATTACATCGCTGGTGGCGGACACCAAAACATTTGGCAGACTGATGCTGCATCCCCCTCCTTCACTCCACTTCTCCCCCTCCTCACTCCTCCTCTTTCCTCTATCCCCCCTCCCTCGCTCCCGTACTGTTTCATTATTCCCCATCTTGTTTTAGTTGTCCCAAATTAATGCTGCACTGTCAAAGCCCTCTTCTGCCATGCAGCAACACGCTGGGTCTGCCATCCACTTTGAGAGCTCAAATTACTGATGCCTGATGGCTCTCTATTCCTCTGACTATCCACCTCTCTCTCTTTCTCTCTCTTTCTACATTTTCTCTCTCTCTCTCTCTCTCTTTCTCTCTCTCTCTCTCTCTCTCTCTCTCTCTCTACTTCCCTCTTTCTTTCTTTCTTTCTTTCTTTCTTTCTTTCTTTCTTTCTTTCTTTCTTTCTTTCTTTCTTTCTTTCTTTCTTTCTTTCTTTCTTTCTTTCTTTCTTTCTTTCTTTCTTTCTTTCTTTCTTTCTTTCATCCTCTCTTTCTCTCATCCTCTCTTTTCTGCCTCCCTCTCTCCCTCTTTCTGTGTATGCCACCCAATATTTCCCTATCCTTCTCCCTCATCCTCCATCACATACCAGGGGCAGACTGGGACCAGAAATCGGCCCTGGCATTTCGAACACCCCAGCCCATTTTCTTCCTTGAGGCCCAATTATTAGCCAGATAATGATCATTTTGAGCAAAAACCCCAAGTTAGACAGGCCCACTAGGCTAAAATGGACCAGCCAGTCCGCCCCCATCACATACACACTCCCTCTCAGTTGTGTCTCTCTCACTCATTATTAATGTATCATCCATATTGCCTAGCTTTTGTTTTTATTGATATATTTCCTATATCTCTCCCTCACCGTCCCAGCCTGTCTCTGTTTTGATTTATTTATTTTTCAATATGGCTTAGCCTCTGAGAACACCAAACAGTATCCTCCTCTTTCTGCTAAGGACGTCCAACAACACAACTGCTGTACCATATGTTGGTCCATTCTCTGTTGTGTAGCATGTGACGTTCTCTCCGCCAATCCCTCATTACCATCTCCTGCGGCCATCTTTACCCCTGGCACCCGCCCCAACCCCATCTCCATCCATCATGGGGCATTAGTGCCATCACAGGGTAATCACTTTAACCCCAACACCCCCAGACACAGTCATTACCAGGGTTGGGGTTAATTCCAATTTAATTAGAAATTCCAATTAAATTTTTGAATTCACTCATGAAGTGGAGAATTTACATTGACTTCAATTCGAATTTTATTCTGAACCACAGGCGCACTGGAAAACAGGCGCACTGGAAAATACAAGGCACATTGGGAATATTCCCGGCGATACAAAATACACGGAGCTCCACCGAGCTTCTCTCTCCTCTACAATAAACAATCACACACAAAGACAAAGGGGCAGACGGAACACTTATACAGGTACTGATGAGGGGATATGAACCAGGTGTGTGTAATAAACAAGACAAAACAAATAGAATGATGAGATGAGGAGCGGCAGTGACTAGAAGGCCGGTGACGACGAATGCCGAAGCCTGCCCGAACAAGGAGAGGAGGCAGCCTCGGAGGAAGTTGTGGCATTCATATTTAATTTTATTTAATTATTGGTATTTACATAACATTGGAATTGAGAGGAATTTAATTATCTCTGAATTCAAAGACTGACCGGGGATTTTAATTGAATTAAATGGAATTTACAGGGAGAGGGAATTGAACTAGAATAGAATTTGTGGAATTTACCCCAACCCTGGTCATCACCCTCTGTTACAGTAAATATTTCACAGTAATACAGAGGTAGCAGAGGTCATCGTTTCGCTGGCCTCTGTAGCTGCTCTCTACTTTCTCCTGTCCAATGGCACACAGGTGGTTTGGAGGGCAGCCAATCGTTTCACCCATGAGCGAGCAGCATTTGCATGAGGTCACCGGCTGGTGTTAGCCGCCACAGGCTGTGAGCATGGGTTGAGCCAGAGGCGGCATGCAGTTTACAGAAACATACATTTGACTAAACTCATCTGGCTTTCAATAAATAGGGTTGGAGGCATGGGAAGGACTAAATAAGCCAATATATTGCTTCCTATCATGAATAGCATTGTGAGCCAAAAGTGTGTGCTCAATACTACAAGGCTCTTTAACCTTGGAGTCACTGACCTTTCACAGTCTGAAAACCAAACCAAAAGGTGAAACAGTGGAGCTGGTTGCCCCAGGCACATTTGTTTTATACTGAACAACAATATAAATGCAACATGCAACAATTTCAACAATGTTACTGAGTTACAGTTCATATAAGGAAATCAGTAAATTGAAATACATTTATTAGGCCCTAATCTGTGGATTTCACATGACTGGGCATGGGGAGCCAGGACCAGCCAATCAGAATGAGTTTTTCCTGACAAAAGGGCTTTATTACAGACAGAAATACTCCTCAGTTTCATCAGCTGTCCGGGTGGCTGCTCTCAGACAATCCCGCAGGTGAAGAAGCCGGACGTGGAGGTCCTGGGCTGGCGTGGTTACACGTGGTCTGCGGTTTTAAGGCCGGTTGGACGTACTGCCAAATTCTCTAAAACGATGTTGGAGGTGGCTTACGGTAGATAAATTAACATTCAATTCTCTGGCAACAGCTCTGGTGGAATACCAGTTGCATTGTGTGGCATTGTATTGTGTGACAAAACTGCACCTTTTAGAGTTGCCTTTTATTGTCCTCAGTTTGTTGATATGCCACACCTGTCAGGTGGATGTATTATCATGGCAAAGGAGAAATGTTCACTGACAGGGATGTAAACCAATTTGTGCACAACATTTGAGAGAAATAAGCTTTACTTTACATGTTGCGTTCATATTTTTGTTCGTGGTAAAAAAATATAATAGTATATACTCTGCTGTTTTAATGCACGTGCAATGATGCCCTAGGGGAAACAAATGGTGTTCGTTGTTTGAAGTAACGTCTTTGTTGCTGTAATATCGCAAACGGATGTGGCAGTTTCACTGCTACGGATTCCAGCTTTAAGACAGACAGCGAGAGTGACAGAGACTAGCACTAACACCACCTAAAAATAAATTCAGCCACAGTAGACAACACTGCCAAATTCCATCACAGTGTCTTTTATTTTTAACAGAGTGAGGAATTTTTACTCTGAGCTGCTGGGGATGACGATAAGGCCTTTCAAAATGGCCACCTCTGGCACTGGCACTGCAAAGCAACAGATTATCTGTCAACAGGTCACCTTCATCAGAAAATGGGAACAAAACAAACACAAATATCATCTGAGGCATGCCCCTGGGCGGCGGAGGCAATTTCAGCGAGACAGAGAGGGAGAGGGGGAAAGCTGAAATTACCCTCTGCTTTTCTCTCTGTCGCTCTATCTTCCTCCGGGAAGTCCCAGCCAATCCATACTCAAACTGATCCCATTCCTCCCTCACAAAATGGATAAAATATATCAAATAAATCATAAATAAATTGAATGAATCAGACAGTTTCTGGAACCCTTTGTGTTGGTTATTTGGTCTGTGAAATCAAGATACAAAACCCATCAAGCCCTTTCTATCCTCTGTGCCTCTCAGTTTGCTGGGACTAAAAAGAGGGAAAGAGAGACTGTGGTTATTTCCTGCAGGTTAACGTTTTTCCTCATGAATCTTGCCCTGGAGGCAGCTCTGCGGAGTTATCACTAACTGGCACAGCCACAAAGTCATAAAATCTATGTTAAACTTAACCCTCATCTTAACTCTAACCTTAACCACAATGCTAACCCTAATGCCTAACCCTAACCTTAAATTAAGACCAAAAAAACAAATGTTTGTTTTCATTAATTTTTACAATATAGCCAATTTTTACTTTGCAGCTGGCCTATCTAAGAATCATGATGATAAACGTCAACTTGCTTATTGATTCAATTTCGGGGTGGAAGTCTTTGATAAATACTCAGGGCTTTAACGAACACGCTTCCTCTCTCCTTTGTTTGTGTCCTCACTCTGTCAAACACAGAATAGTCACGTCGATATTCCCCCACGCGGGCACAGCTAGAGGAAAAAACACTGAACGGTCAACTAAATTTTTGTGTGTTTGTGTAAGTGTGTGTGTGTGTTGTGTGTGTATTTGTTAGAAAAAGAGAGAGAGAGAATTGAGAGTTCAACAGGCGAAGGCTCAATTATCTTATATTATCTGGCACAGGGGAGAGTGTCACGACATACTACATAATTATAAAGAGCCACCATCATAACTCTGTCATAACCAGTCATAACGAGTTGTAACTGGATCAAAACAGCCCCACTGCTCCACTCAGGACCAAAGGTAAATGGAGCGACTGAAAGTAAACAACCATTATGTGGTCCTCTGTAGCTCAGCTGGTAGAGCACGGCGCTTGTAACGCCAAGGTAGTGGGTTCGATCCCCGGGACCACCCATACACAAAAATGTATGCACGCATGACTGTAAGTCGCTTTGGATAAAAGCGTCTGCTAAATGGCATATTATTATTTTATTATTCATTATTGCACACTTCTTCAAGGGGGTCAAATAACAGGATGTGAAGACACATTAGAGACGGAACAGAAACAAGATATCCTCATCAAGGTGTTGACAGACTGAGCAGAAATAGGTATTTTCTACAGCAGTACTATAGCAATGAACTGTAATGAAACCTCCTATCTGTCCTGTAGTAAGGCTGTTTAACTCCTGTCTGTCCAGCTGTAAGGCTGTTTAACTCCTGTCTGTCCTGTAGTAAGGCTGTTTAACTCCTGTCTGTCCAGTTGTAAGGCTGTTGAACTCCTGTCTGTCCAGCTGTAAGGCTGTTTAACTCCTGTCTGTCCTGTAGTAAGGCTGTTTAACTCCTGTCTGTCCAGTTGTAAGGCTGTTGAACTCCTGTCTGTCCAGCTGTAAGGCTGTTGAACTCCTGTCTGTCCAGTTGTAAGGCTGTATAACTCCTATATGTCCAGTTGTAAGGCTGTATAATTCATATCTGTCCAGTTGTAAGGTTTTTTAACTCCTGTCTCTCCTGTTGTAAGGCTGTTTAATTCATGTATCTCCTGTTGTAAGGCTGTTCAACTCTTATCTGTTCAGATGTAAGGCTTTATAACTCCTATCTGTCCATTTGTAAGGCTGTTGAACTCCTGTCTGTCCTGTAGTAAGGCTGTTTAACTCCTGTCTGTCCAGTTGTAAGGCTGTTGAACTCCTGTCTGTCCAGCTGTAAGGCTGTTGAACTCCTGTCTGTCCAGTTGTAAGGCTGTATAACTCCTATATGTCCAGTTGTAAGGCTGTATAATTCATATCTGTCCAGTTGTAAGGTTTTTTAACTCCTGTCTCTCCTGTTGTAAGGCTGTTTAATTCATGTATCTCCTGTTGTAAGGCTGTTCAACTCTTATCTGTTCAGATGTAAGGCTTTATAACTCCTATCTGTCCATTTGTAAGGCTGTATAACTTATATCTGTCCAGTTGTAAGACAGTTTTACTCCTATCTGTCCAGTTGTAAGGCTGTTGAACTCCTATCTGTCCAGTTGTAAGGCTGTTGAACTCCTGTCTGTCCAGTTGTAAGATTGTTGAACTCCTGTCTGTCCAGTTGTAAGGCTGTTTAACTCCTGTCTCTCCAGTTGTAAGGCTGTTGAACTCCTGTCTGTCCAGTTGTAAGGCTGTTGAACTCCTGTCTGTCCAGTTGTAAGGCTGTTGAACTCCTGTCTGTCCAGTTGTAAGGCTGTTGAACTCCTGTCTGTCCAGTTGTAAGGCTGTTGAACTCCTGTCTGTCCAGTTGTAAGGCTGTTGAACTCCTGTCTGTCCAGTTGTAAGGCTGTTTTACTCCTATCTGTCCAGTTGTAAGGCTGTTGAACTCCTGTCTGTCCAGTTGTAAGGCTGTTTTACTACTATCTGTCCAGTTGTAAGGCTGTTTAACTCATATCTGTCCAGTTGTAAGGCTGTTTTACTCCTATCTGTCCAGTTGTAAGGCTGTTTAACTCCTGTCTGTCCAGTTGTAAGGCTGTTTAACTCCTATCTGTCCAGTTGTAAGGCTGTTTTACTCCTATCTGTCCAGTTGTAAGGCTGTTTAACTCCTGTCTGTCCAGTTGTAAGGCTGTTTAACTCCTATCTGTCCAGTTGTAAGGCTGTTTTACTCCTATCTGTCCAGTTGTAAGGCTGTTTAACTCCTGTCTGTCCAGTTGTAAGGCTATATTAGCCTAGTGTCCTAGTGATGCATCCTGTAGGATGGCTGGGCTTCAAGATGTTAGAACTGTGTCGTGCTTGTGCCCTATTGGTGAGGGCACAGAGCCTGGAGATATACCACAGACATTAGGACCAGTGTTAGTGGTGGCTCACTTCCCACTCATGCAGCCTGTAATGGATGTCCTATTAGTTTGTCTAGAAGATCAACCACCTCATATCCTCCACACACACACACACACACACACACAAACACACACACACACACACACACTATATCTATCTACACAAAGCATAGTTCTGAGATATTTGAGCATAAACGTTTTCCCATCTCAGATCTTAGAACAGTTTAAAGTGAATTATTCTTTCATAACCCATTAAGGTCCTCACCTTAAAGGTACCCAATGTGCGGACTATCAAAAGAGGGTGCAATGGCAGATAGAACCTTATGGGTCTGAAATGTCAATCTGGTTTCAGCCAGAACACATCATCAAATACATTTCGAAATGTAATATGATCATCAGAAGAATAACTGTCATCACTGAGCAATGATGTGACAACATCATTTACTTTAAGATTTCTAAAAGTGTTTTCTTGTCTTGCATGCCATTATTGCTGGCTACACTAGCCTAGACCATACTTAGAGGGAGAAGGCAAAAACGTGTTCTGATTGGTCCGTCTGTATTTCTTTAGGCTTGTGATTGGATTGCAGATAGAACCTTATAGCAAGCACCAAGTTCAAATGGGTTTATGAAGACAGAACTTTCTAGTTTTAAAAATGTTTAACTTAAAATGTACTCTTTCAAAAAGCAAACTTCACAGACATATGAAGAACCATCTAAAGATAAATTATATGTGACTAACTAACTTTTGACAAAAATGTCAGAATCTTATAGTCCCAAGGTCTCCAATTCTCTCAGAGCTGATCAAATGAAGGGGTCCTTTGGAGATGTCAGCATTTAAACACATTGCCGTTTTTCAGACACACACAAAAACACAGAAATGCACACGCACACATGAGCCGGTGTGAAATGGCTGGCTAGTTAGCAGTGTGCGCTAGTATTTCTTCACCTTTATTTAACCAGATAGGCCAGTTGAGAACAAGTTCTCATTTACAACTGCGACCTGGCCAAGATAAAGCAAAGCAGTGCGATAAAAACAAAAACAACACAGAGTTACATATGGGATAAACAAAAACATACAGTCAATAACACAATAGAAAATAGAAAATCTATATACAGTGTGTGCAAATGTAGTAAGTTATGGAGGTAAGGCAATAAATAGGCCATGGTGCAAAATAAGTACAATTTAGTATTAACACTGGAGTGACAGATGTGCAGAAGATGATGTGCAAATAGAGATACTGGGGTGCAAATTAGCAAAATAAATAACAATATGGGGATGAGGTAGTTGGGTGGGCTAATTACAGATGGGCTGTGTACAGGTGCAGTGATCGGTAAGCTGCACTGACAACTGATGCTTAAAGTTAGTGAGGGAGATAAGAGTCTCCAGCTTCAGAGATTTTTGCAATTCGTTCCAGTCATTTGCAGCAGAGAACTGGAAGGAATGGTGGCCAAAGGAGGTGTTGGCTTTGGGGATGACCAGTGAGATATACCTGCTGGAGCGCATACTGCGGGTGGGTGTTGCTATGGTGACCAATGAGCTAAGATAAGGCAGGGATTTGCCTAGCAGTGATTTGTAGATGACCTGGAGCCAGTGGGTTTGGCGACGAATATGTAATGAGGGCCAGCCAACGAGAGCGTACAGGTCACAATGGTGGGTAGTATATGGGGCTAAGGTGACAAAACGGATGGCACTGTGATGGACTACATCCAATTTGCTGAGTAGAGTTTTGGAGGCTATTTTGTAAATGACATCGTCGAAGTCAAGGATCGGTAGGATAGTCAGTTTTACGAGGGCATGTTTGGCAGCATGAGTAAAGGAGGCTTTGTTGCGAAATAAGAAGTAGCGTTTCAATCGGTGATGTCACTCGCTCTGAGACCTTACAGTAGTGGTTTCCCTTGCTCTGCAAGGGCTGTGGCTTTTTTGGAACGATAGGTAACAGTGCTTTGTGGGAAAAAGTTGTTGATGTGTTCAGAGAGTCCCTGGTTCGAGCCCAGGTTGGGGCAAGGATGGAAGCAATACTGCTACACACACACCACACATTTTAATTACTTACCAAATTGTGTTGATACAGTTGAAGTCGGAAGTTTACATACACCTTAGCCAAATATTTTTAAACTCAGTTTTTCACAATTCCTGACATTTAATTCTAGTAAAAATTCCCTGTCCACTTTATTTAAGAATGTGAAATGTCAGAAAAATAGTAGAGAGAATGATTTATTTCACGGTATTTCTTTCATCACATTCCCAGTGGGTCAGGAGTTTACTTACACTCAATTAGTATTTGGTAGCATTGCCTTTAAATTGTTTAACTTGGGTCAAACATTTCGGGTAGCCTTCCACAAGCTTCCCACAATAAGTTGGGTGAATTTTGGCCCATTCCTCCTGACATAGCTGGTGTAACTGAATCAGGTTTGTAGGCCTCCTTGCTCGCACACGCTTTTTCAGTTCTGCCCACAAATGTTCTATAGGATTGAGGTCAGGGCTTTGTGATGGCCACTCCAATACCTTGACTTTGTTGTCCTTAAGCCATTTTGACACATCTTTGGAAGTATGCTTGGGGCCATTTGCGACCAAGCTTTAACTTCCTGACTGATGTCTTGAGATGTTGCTTCAATATATCCACATAATTTTCATTACTCATGATGCCATCTATTTTGTGAAGTGCACCAGTCCCTCCTGCAGCAAAGCACCCCCACAGCATGATGCTGCCACCCCGTGCTTCACGGTTGGGATGGTGTTCTACGGCTTACAAGCTGCCCCTTTTTCTTCCAAATATAACGATGGTCATTATGGCCAAACAGTTCTATTTTAGTTTCATCAGACCAGAGGACATTTCTCAAAAAAGTACGATCTTTGTCCCCATGTGCAGTTGCAAACTGTAGTCTGGCTTTTTTATGGCGGTTTTGGAGCAGTGGCTTCTTCCTTGCTGAGCGGCCTTTCAGGATACAGTGGGGAAAAAAAGTATTTAGTCAGCCAACAATTGTGCAAGTTCTCCCACTTAAAAAGATGAGAGAGGCCTGTAATTTTCATCATAGGTACACGTCAACTATGACAGACAAATTGAGATTTTTTTTCTCCAGAAAATCACATTGTAGGAGTTTTAATGAATTTATTTGCAAATTATGGTGGAAAATAAGTATTTGGTCACCTACAAACAAGCAAGATTTCTGGCTCTCACAGACCTGTAACTTCTTCTTTAAGAGGCTCCTCTGTCCTCCACTCTTTACCTGTATTAATGGCACCTGTTTGAACTTGTTATCAGTATAAAAGACACCTGTCCACAACCTCAAACAGTCACACTCCAAACTCCACTATGGCCAAGACCAAAGAGCTGTCAAAGGACACCAGAAACAAAATTGTAGACCTGCACCAGGCTGGGAAGACTGAATCTGCAATAGGTAAGCAGCTTGGTTTGAAGAAATCAACTGTGGGAGCAATTATTAGGAAATGGAAGACATACAAGACCACTGATAATCTCCCTCGATCTGGGGCGCCACGCAAGATCTCACCCTGTGGGGTCAAAATGATCACAAGAACGGTGAGCAAAAATCCCAGAACCACACGGGAGGACCTAGTGAATGACCTGCAGAGAGCTGGGACCAAAGTAACAAAGCCTACCATCAGTAACACACTACGCCGCCAGGGACTCAAATCCTGCAGTGCAAGATGTGTCCCCCTGCTTAAGCCAGTACATGTCCAGACCCGTCTGAAGTTTGCTAGAGTGCATTTGGATGATCCAGAAGAGGATTGGGAGAATGTCACATGTATTATATATAACTTTTTGGTAAAAACTCAACTCATCGTGTTTGGAGGACAAAGAATGCTGAGTTGCATCCAAAGAACACCATACCTACTGTGAAGCATGGGGGTGGAAACATCATGCTTTGGGGCTGTTTTTCTGCAAAGGGACCAGGACGACTGATCTGTGTAAAGGAAAGAATGAATGGGGCCATGTATCGTGAGATTTTGAGTGAAAACCACCTTCCATCAGCAAGGGCATTGAAGATGAAACGTGGCTGGGTCTTTCAACATGACAATGATCCCAAACACACCGCCCGGGCAACGAAGGAGTGGCTTCGTAAGAAGCATTTCAAGGTCCTGGAGTGGCCTAGCCAGTCTCCAGATCTCAACCCCATAGAAAATCTTTGGAGGGAGTTGAAAGTCCGTGTTGCCCAGCGACAGCCCCAAAACATCACTGCTCTAGAGGAGATCTGCATGGAGGAATGGGCCAAAATACCAGCAACAGTGTGTGAAAACCTTGTGAAGACTTACAGAAAACGTTTGACCTGTGTCATTGCCAACAAAGGGTATATAACAAAGTATTGAGAAACTTTTGTTATTGACCAAATACTTATTTTCCACCATAATTTGCAAATAAATTCATTAAAAATCCTACAATGTGATTTTCTGGATAATTTTTTCTCATTTTGTCAGTCATAGTTGACGTGTACCTATGATGAATATTACAGGCCTCTCTCATCTTTTTAAGTGGGAGAACTTGCACAATTGGTGGCTGACTAAATACTTTTTTTCCCCACTGTATGTCGATATAGGACTTGTTTTACTGTGGATATAGATATTTTTGTGCCTGTTTCCTCCAGTATCTTCACAAGGTCCTTTGCTGTTGTTCTGGGATTGATTTGTACTTTTCGCACCAAAGTACGTTCATCTCTAGGACACAGAACGCGTCTCCTTCCTGAGCGGTATGACGGCTGCGTCGTCCCATGGTGTTTATACTTGCGTACTATTCTTTGTACAGATGAACATGGTACCTTCAGGCGTTTGGGAATTGCTCCCAAGGATGAACCAGACTTGTGGAGGTCTACAATTTTCTTTCTGAGGTCTTGGCTGATTTCTTTTGATTTTCCCATGATGTCAAGCAAAGACGCACATTGAAGGTAGGACTTGAAATACATCCACAGGTACACCTCCAATTGACTCAAATGATGTCAATTAGCCTATCAGAAGCTTCTAAAGCCATGACATCATTTTCTGGAATTTTCCAAGCTGTTTAAAGGCACAGTCAACTTAGTGTATGTAAACTTCTGACCCACTGGAATTGTGATACAGTGAATTATAAGTGAAATAATCTGTCTGTAAACAATTGTTGGAAAAAATACTTGTGTCATGCACAAAGTAGATATCCTAACCGACTTGCCAAAACTATAGTTTGTTAACAAGAAATTTGTGGAGTGGTTGAAAAACGAGTTTTAATGACTCCAACCTAAGTGTATGTAAACTTCCGACTTCAACTGTATGTATTACCTGTCCGCCACACTCACTTACTCTCCCGATTGTTTTCTCTCTGTCTCTGTCTCTCTCTCTCTCTCTCTCTCTCTCTCTTTCCATTGTTCTCTCTCTCTCCATTGTTCTCTCTTTCTTACTCTCTCTCTATTGTTCTCTCTCTCTCTCTCTCTATTGTTCTCTCTCTCTCTATTGTTCTCTCTCTATTGTTTTATCTCTCTCTCTATTGTTCTCTCTCTCTCTCTCTCTATGGTTCTCTCTCTCTCTCTCTCTCTCTCTCTCTCTCTCTCTCTCTCTCTCTCTCTCTCTCTCTCTCTCTCTCTCTCTCTCTCTCTCTCTCTCTTTTTTTTTAAATTTATTTTATTTCACCTTTATTTAACCAGGTAAGCCAGTTGAGAACAAGTTCTCATTTACAACTGCGACCTGGCCGCAGTTACTCTCTCTCTATTGTTCTCTCTCTCTCTCTCTCTCTCTCTCTCATTGTTCTCTCTCTCTTACTCTCTCTCTATTGTTCTCTCTCACTCTCTATTGTTCTCTCTCTCTATTGTTCTTTCTCTCTCTCTCTCTCTATTGTTCTCTCTCGCTATATATATTTCTCTCTCTCTCTCTATTGTTCTCTATTGTTCTGTCTCTCTCTCTATTGTTTTCTCTCTCTCGCTCTCTCTATTGTTCTCTCTCTCTCTCTCTCTCCCTCTCTCTCTCACTGTATCTTTTTTCTTATTTTCTTTCTAAAGGGTAATGTCAGCATTTGTTAAGAGGTGCATTGAGCTATTTTAACTGGTCTGTACATGGTCTTTTGTTGGAGACTCTTGGGGAGAGAGTAGAGGATGGTTGTTATCCCTAAGGGCCTATATGCTTTGTAGCAATACTCAAAATCATTTAGACATACATAGAAATGGCTCTACAGAGAATATAAATACTTGTGAGGGAGAGACATTTACTTATGCTTTAGATAAATCATTGATGCTGTATGTACTACAATCTTATCTTGACATATCAAAAGAAACCAACATGGCTTGAATATTATAGGGTGTGAATATTATGTGACTAATCATATTTGATTGATGAGAAATGCTACTGTCACCCCCTCTTAGAGTGTTCTTTCTCGGCTGCCACACCGGTCAGGAGTGCAGAACAGCAGGCACCCGGATTCTGGCCAAGGTTTCATATTCCATGCACACATTTCACTAACTTTTTGAAGCAGGAAATTATATTTCGCACCAGCGGATTGATTTAAGTGGGGTTGATTCCATGCATGTCCTTCAAGGTTTAAGCTAAGTATGGAGCATTTCTTCTCTTTCTCTCTCTCTCTCACACGCTTTCTCTCGCTCGCTCCTTCTTTTCCGCCAGATGGAAAGTGATGGATTTAGAGAGCACGGGCCCTCTTTATTGGAATCTAAAAGCAGAGAGAGAGAGCGAGAGAGAGATAAGTATTCCGCCGTCACAGGGGAAATTTACGCTTCTGTCTGACTCCTAAATTCCCATGATCAGATTGTAGAGTTCACAGACCCCCTTCCCTGAACACACACACGCACACACACAAACACACACACATTTTAAATACTTTATTTGGATCCACAAATCAAATGTACATTTCAAGAAGGATCCAAACATCTCAAAGGTCCCTGTATGAATGGACACTCAAGGATAAAGAAAGCACCTTTTCCAAACAGCCAGGCTGCCCACAGCAGCTGAAAGAGAGCAGTACCAAGCCAACTGCTTTGCTTTGGTCTTTGGCAGGCCCGCAATCTGGAGGCCACATACTGCAAGCCTATGAACGTTGCAGAGACTGCCAAATATACTGTAAGTGCCACCAGCTTGCACCTATATCTGAGGCTGTCCAAGCGTGCTACGAGGGTCTGGTATTTTAGAAGCTTGTCGGCAAATTTCTGCTCCATGTCGCAGTCAAATGAGCAGCCTACTTCCAGAATCAGCGCCTCCCTCTGGCCTCCCCCCACAACAACAATATCTGGCTTATTCAGGATACAAGAAAACATATCATGATCATCAACAACAAACCAGGCTCCTCTGACAAGAGAATGTTTGTGTATGTGTGCTGTTGGTGAGACCACCTGTCTCACCTCAGTAGCTACCAGGCCGACAAGCCTGTCTAGCAATGTACAAGTCTTTGTATGAACGGCAACCATTAACAACATGTGCAACAGACTCCATTACATTTAACTCAGGGTGTAAAATACAGAACGGATCATGGTTTGCAGGGTATCACAGTGCTAGGTGGGTAGAACATGCAGCCTCGCCTTACAGCAGCATTCTGTTACATGTAGTGGAGACAAAGTGGACACACATACACACACGCACACACATCATCCTCCCAATTAGCATATAACATTTGACCTTGATTGAACTTGCATTATTTCCTTCTCTGTGAAGGATGATAATAATAATATAATAATAATAATAATAATAATAATAATAATAATAATAATAATAATAATAATAATATCTATAGCTCCTCGTCTATACAACCATTTATTTTCAACTTGGTGCTAAGTGCTACAGATGTAGGATCTTAATTTGATCACTCTTTTGTTGCTGAGAATTTTCCTACACAGCAGGAAATTAATATTAATATGCCATTTAGCAGACGCTTTTATCCAAAGCGACTTACAGTCATGTGCGCATACATTTTTTTAAAATGTAGGACTAACTTGTGTTGTATCTGAGGTTAAAAAGGCTTCTAAAGTTTGCAATTTCCACTTTAAAATGTCAGACTTGATTTACCCTAATGAAAAATGTATCAACCCCTACAAAACATTTTCATTAATTATAATCCACATAATAATTCACATTTCCTGTAGCAAACTCGCTCAAATTAAGATCCTACAGCTGTTGTGAACAGACTGCTCTATGGCGTGTGTGTGTGTGTGTGTGTGTGTGTGTGTGTGTGTGTCTGTGTGTGTGTGTGTGTGTGTGTGTGTGTGTGTGTGTGTTTGTGTGTGTGATGACCAGCATGTCAATGCCGTGTGAGTAGATAACAGTGTATGAGCTGAGCCTTGCCTGGCTGTGTGTGTTATTGTTCGTCTAGAGAGGAGGGCTGTGTCCATAGAGATCGACTAGTACTACTGACACCCAGGCCATTGCCAGTCAATGGTTGTCCAGTTGATTGGCAGGCAGCTAGACCTGAGAGGTAGGCCACACACACACAAGCACACACACACACACACACACACACACACACACACACACACACACACACACACACACACACACACACACACACACACACACACACACACACACCATACAAAGGAGAGGCCTTCATCCAAGTTCAGTTCAGAGGCAAATTTCAAGGTTTCTCCTTGTGCTGATTGATACAGTTCCTTCTAGCTTTTGTTACTAGATTGTGGTTCTCCCTGTAGGCCTTGGGAACTCAAGTCCAAGCCCCAAGGTCTGCACAGCAGTACTGTTATTTTCTCCATGGTGGCTCATTTATTCATTAATATCACTGATTGGCCAACGATTCCATTTACCTACGACTCAATTCATTCAAGTGTGAATCTGTCTCTAATTAGAAGGCAAGACCTCATGTTCCTGGGGGTTTGAGGAAGGTGCCCCTGACTGGGGTATGACTTTCCCAGAATAACCCCCAGAATATGACCTGGTTCCTGATAAGCCAAACCACAGAGCAGGCCTCAGCCCAGTAGCCTGGTGCTGCTACAGAGTAAACAGATAGGGTGTTGCAGAGCAGGGCCAAGGTCGCACGTCCCCCTTAATACATGTCCAACTAAGAACCAATTCACAACCAATCATTGGGATGGAGTGTGGCTGGGGGAAGGGACTGGGGGACCGGGAGATGGGGGGGGGGGGGGGGGGGGGGGGTAAGAACAGGCTAAACTCTTATGAGTCTTGTCAGTTGGGTAATAGGAATAGTGACAGGGGTTTTTCTCCAGCCAAGCTACTGTGGGGAGAATAAAAGGGAAACGCTTCCTAAACACAAGCACACCTATCACCACCACCCTTGAAGTGCTGAAAGTGCTGAGGATCATCTCCAGCTGGATGTTCACTTTGGAAGAGATCACAGAGAGGGTTTCAGAGTGAAATGTAGGGAGGTATAAACACTCATGGTTTGTAAGTGTGAGGCTGAGAGAAACTTGGGGTGGATAAATACTTTAATCAACACTAATTTATACACTTTGAGATGTAATGTGTCATGGAATACACAGCTTCACTGAGCAAAATGTGAAGATTATTATTAGTAGGCTTTGATTGAAGCTCAATGTTATATTCAAATCTCCCTACCATCACATCTAAGCCAGTATGACACCAATGTCGATGAAAATTCGCAAATCATCTTGATTGGAGGTACACAACACACTCCCTGCCTCTCGTCATGAGCCGTCCGACCTTTACTGTGAACAGGGTTTAACAGGGTTTTTAGTATTAGGTTGGAGCAAGACATTTATTTTATTTCCTATCTCAATATCTAGGCTTCGGAGAAGAATGAGACTACAGCATCCATAAAGTGACCATTAGACTTTCCACCTTTTAGAATGAATACGTTTGTAGGGGTAACATTTAATGTAATATGTATCGCTCTCACGTGCTTATTTCTGTCCTTTAACCCCCTAGAGTCGATTGACACACCGGTGCGTCAATCTAAGTTACATAACAAAAAAATCCCCATCAAAATCCGTCAGATTAGGCTAGAGTTATCTTTTTATCTTTTTTTTGGGATGCATCTCAATCCACCACATCTGCCAGTGTCGGACTTCCGCATCTGCGGTGAAAGGTGGCAGAGCTAGAGCAGTGTCTGTCAGACCATGAAACATCCCGAAAATTGGTTTTCTCATAAATACATCTGTAGCGTCCGAACGATTTGATCTACAAACTATTATTATGACCACTCCATGGAAAGGGGAGACTCTCACGAACACTATGCTGTTCTCCGTTTTGCTCTACGAACCCCACAAGTGTCACAGGACTTGTCTGAAGGTAACATGTACCGGTTTTAAAAAACAAATGGAAGTATGAAGAACAAATGTAGGCTACTGTAGATAGCTATTTGGTGGTATTCAAGCTAAGGTTAATCAATAAATGCAAAGTCCAGCAACTAGCCTCAGTAGCTAGCTAACACCAGTCAGCTTAAAGCTAGCTAGCTAATGAACAGACAAAGAAAGGTAGCTAGCTATATTTGCTTATGGAAGGTTTTTCCACATATTACTAAAGCCATGTTTTAGCTAGCTCACGTCCAAATGCCAGTCCTCCATTTTTCCACAAAACATAGCTAGCTAGCTACATGAGTTCAAAACCAACACCAAACTTTGGGCAAATTGTCACGCTGCTACTTTAAAATGCTTGTAACACTAGCTAGCTAGCCATTCCATAGTCCAAGCTACGGTAAGAGCTAGCCACATTTCACTGTCAGACAGGACACAACTCAAACAAATTGCTAGCTAACGTTACATGTTAACAGCGCCTCTTTTGTCCACTGACTGCAGTGTGCATGCTTGCTAGCATCAGAAAAACTCACCAGTTTCTTTAACATCCATAATAAATTCCAGCATGCTCCTTCTCCTGTCTTGTTGATATTTTAATCTAAATGTGTGCTGATCAAGAGTGCCAAACTAACAGCCATGTGTTCGATATTTGTCAACAACTCTGCAAAATGTGGAGGGCTCTGAATACTACAGTGCCTTTAGAAAGTATTCACAGCCCTTGACTTTTTTTCACATTTCGTTGTGTTACAGCCTGAATTTTAAATGGATTAAATTGAGATTTTGTGTCACTGGCCTACACACAAAACCCCATAATGCCAAAGTAGAACTATGTTCTTAGAAATGTTTACTTATTAATTAAAAATGAAAAGCAGAAATGTATTGAGGCAATAAGTATTCAACCCCTTTGTTATGGCAAGCCTAAATAAGTTCAGGAGTAACAATGTGCTTAACAAGTTACATAATAAGTTGCATGGACTCATTCTGTGTGCAATAATAGTGTTTAACATGATTTTTTGAATGACTACCTCATCTCTGTACCCCACACATACAACTATCTGTAAGGTCCCTCAGTCGAGCAAGACATTTCAAACACAGATTCAACCACAAAGACCAGGGAGGTTTTCCAATGCCTCGCAAAGAAGGGCACATATTGTTGGATGAGTAAAAAAACAAAACAGATATTGAATATCCCTTTGAGCATGGTGAAGTTATTAATTACACTTCGGCTGGTGTATCAATACACCCAGTCACTACAAAGGTACAGGCGTCCTTCCTAACTCAATTGCCAGAGAGGATGAAAACCGCTCAGGGTTTTGACAAGCATAACCATAAACTTCATTAATTTGCCACATTTTAGCAATTGTACTTTTGGATGCATGTTTTGGAATATTTTTATTCTTTACAGGCTTCCTTCTTTTCACTCTGTCATTTAGGTTAGTATTGTGAAGTAACTACAATGTTGTTGATCCATCCTCACTTTTCTCCTATCACAGCCATTAATCTCATGGCCTCATGGTGAAATCCCTGAGCGGTTTTCTTCCTCTCTGGCAAATACAAAGTGTTATGTTTGTGGCAAATCCAACACAACACATCACTGAGTACCACTCTTCATATTTTCAAGCATAATGGTGGCCGCATCATGTTATGGTTATGCTTGTCATCAGCAAGGACAAGGGAGTTTGTTATGATAAAATGAAACGGAATAGAGTTAAGCACAATAAATCCTAGAGGAAAACCTGGTTCATTCTGCTATCCAAAAGATACTGGAAGACAAATTCACCTTTCACCAGGACAATAACATAAAACACAAGGCCAAATATACACTGGAGTTGCTTACCAAGACAACATGGTATGTTGCTGAGTGGCCTAGTTACAGTTTCAACTTAAATTGGCTTGATAATCTATGGCAAGACTTTAAAATAGCTGTCTAGCAATGATCAACAACCAACAGAGCCTGAAGTATTTTTGTAATAATAATGTGCAAATATTGTACAATCCAGGTGTGCAAAGCTCTTAGAGACTTACCCAGAAAGACTCGCAGATGTAATCGCTGTCAAAGGTGATTCCAACGTGTAATGACTCAGAAGGTTGAATACTTATCTAATCATATAATTAGATTCTCTTCTTTTGTGTTCTTTTGTGTTCTTTTTAAAAGTTCGATAATTTTTTTTACTTCGAAATTTGATCGTTGACAACAAAATTACAATTAAATCCATTTTAATCCCACCTTGTAACACAACAAAATGTGAAAAAGTCACGGGGTGTGAATACTTTCTGAAGGCAATGTACATCATTAGGCAGTAGGTATCTTCAGATATAGGCCTAGTGTAAATGTGTATTATTGTAGCATCGCCATCTTTATTGCAAAAATACACTACCGTTCAAAAGTTTGGGGTCACTTAGAAATGTCCTTGTTTTCGAAAGAATTGAATTTTGTTGTCCATTAAAATAACATCAAATTGATCAGAAATACAGTGTAGACATTGTTCATGTTGTAAATGGCTATTGTAGCTGGAAACGGCTGATTTTTAATGGAATATCTACATAGGTGTACATAGGCCCATTATCAGCAACAATCAGTCCTGTGTTCCAATGGCACGTTGTGTTTGCTAATCCAAGTTTATCATTTTAAAAGGCTAATTGATCATTAGAAAACCCTTTTGCAATGATGTTAGCACAGCTGAAAACTGTTGTGCTGATCAAATAAGCAACACAACTGGCCTTCTTGAGACTAGTTGAGTATCTGGAGCATCAGCAATTGTGGGTTCGATTACAGGCTCAAAATGGCCAGAAACAAACAACTTTCTTCTGAAAATCATCAGTCTATTCTTGTTCTGAGAAATGAATGCTATTCAATGCGAGAAATTGCCAAGAAACTGAAGATGTCATACAACGCTGTGTACTAATCCCTTCACAGAACAGTGCAAACTGGCTCTAACCAGAATAGAAAGAGGAGTGGGAGGCCCCGGTGCACAACTGAGCAAGAGGACCAATACATTAGAGTGTCTAGTTTGAGAAACAGACGCCTCACAGGCCCTCAACTGGCAGCTTCATTAAATAGTACCCGCAAAACACCAGTCTCAACGTCAACAGTGAAGAGGCGACTCTGGGATGCTGACCTAGGCAGAGTTGCAAAGAAAAAGCTATATCTCAGACCGGCCAATAAAAAGAAAAGATTAAGATGGGCAAAAGAACACAGACAATGGACAGAGGAAGATTGGAAAAAAGTGTTAGGGACAGACTAATCGAAGTTTGAGGTGTTCGGATCACAACGAAGAACATTTGTGAGACGCAGACCAAATGAAAAGATGCTGGAGGAGTGCTTGATGCCATCTGTCAAGCATGGTGGAGGCAATGTGATGGTCTGGGGGTGCTTTGGTGGTGGTAAAGTGGAAGATTTGTACAGGGTAAAAGGGATCTTGAAGAAGGAAGGCTATCGCTCCATTTTGCAACGCCATGCCATACCCTGTGGACGGCGCTTGATTGGATCCAATTTCCTCCTACAACAGGACAATGACCCAAAGCACAGCTCCAAACTACGCAAAAACGATTTAGGGAAGAAGCAGTCAGCTGGTATTCTGTCTATAATGGAGTGGCCAGCACAGTCACCGGATCTCAACCCTATTGAGCTGTTGTGGGAGCAGCTTGACCGTATGGTACCTAAAAAGTGCTCATCAAGCCAATCCAACTTGTGGGAGGTGCTTCAGGAAGCATGGGGTGAAATCTCTTCATATTACCTCAACAAATTGACAACTAGAATGCCAAAGGTCTGCAAGGCTGTAATTGCTGCAAATGGAGGATTCTTTGATGAAAGCATAGTTTGAAGGACACAATTATTATTTCAATTAAAAATCATTATTTTTAACCTTGTCAACATTTCCTATTCATTTTGCTATATTTCCTATTCAAACTCATTTCATGTATGTTTTCATGGAAAACAAGGAAATGTCTAAGTGACCCCAAACTTTTGAATGGTAGTGTAAATACAAATACAAACAAAACTTTAGACTTCATTTGACAGAGGTAAAGAACTGCCCATTGATCAGGACAGCAATTGGTTCTGAGCTTATGTCAATATTACACAGGTAAGTTAATCGTTACAGAAATCAGAAATGCAGACAGGCTCTATAGACCTCCATATCTATATGAGTGACTGTGTCCAACACACCACCACCTGTTGTTATGTTGGCCACCTACTGACCAAATACAGATGTTATGAAATATTTTGACATGTATTGCTAAAATAAAGATTCAAGGAAATACAGACAGGGACCCCATTACTACAAGACAAAACAGCTCCCACAATCAAGCCTGATGGTCTCGTAAGCATAAAAGCAAAGCTTGATTTCATATAATAACAAAGTTTGAAAAGGTAGTGGAATGGGATAATGTCTTAGTGTGGTGTGTGAAGAATCCAATACTTGACTTTGTATGGGGTACAAATCACATAATTGTGGTCGCACCTCCTCTAAGAGTATGAATTACGCTGTTTGAATCCTAAGCAACCTGCATACACATTGTTTGAAGTTACAATAGACCAATATACAGTGGGGGAAAAAAGTATTTAGTCAGCCACCAATTGTGCAAGTTCTCCCACTTAAAAAGATGAGAGAGGCCTGTAATTTTCATCATAGGTACACGTCAACTATGACAGACAAAATGAGAATTTTTTCCTCCAGAAAATCACATTGTAGGATTTTTAATGAATTTATTTGCAAATTATGGTGGAAAATAAGTATTTGGTCAATAACAAAAGTTTCTCAATACTTTTTTATATACCCTTTGTTGGTAATGATACAGGTCAAACGTTTTCTGTAAGTCTTCACAAGGTTTTCACACACTGTTGCTGGTATTTTGGCCCATTCCTCCATGCATATCTCCTCTAGAGCAATGATGTTTTGGGGCTGTCGCTGAGCAACACAGACTTTCAACTCCCTCCAAAGATTTTCTATGGGGTTGAGATCTGGAGACTGAATAGGCCACTCCAGGACCTTGAAATGCTTCTTACGAAGCCACTCCTTCGTTGCCCAGGCGGTGTGTTTGGGATCATTGTCATGCTGAAAGACCCAGCCATGTTTCATCTTCAATGCCCTTGCTGATGGAAGGAGGTTTTCACTCAAAATCTCACGATACATGGCCCCATTCATTCTTTCCTTTACACGGATCAGTCGTCCTGGTCCCTTTGCAGAAAAACAGCCCAAAAGCATGATGTTTCCACCCCCATGCTTCACAGTAGGTATGGTGTTCTTAGGATGCAACTCTGCATTCTTTGTCCTCCAATCACGACGAGTTGAGTTTTTACCAAAAAGTTCTGTTTTGGTTTTATCTGACCATATGACATTCTCCCAATCCTCTTCTGGATCATCCAAATGCACTCTAGCAAACTTCAGACGGGCCTGGACATGTACTGGCTTAAGCAGGGGGACACGACTTGCACTGCAGGATTTGAGTCCCTGGCGGCGTAGTGTGTTACTGATGGTAGGCTTTGTTACTTTGGTCCCAGCTCTCTGCAGGTCATTCACTAGGTCCCCCCGTGTGGTTCTGGGATTTTTGCTCACCGTTCTTGTGATCATTTTGACCCCACGGGGTGAGATCTTGCGTGGAGCCCCAGATCGAGGGAGATTATCAGTGGTCTTGTATGTCTTCCATTTCCTAATAATTGCTCCCACAGTTGATTTCTTCAAAACAAGCTGCTTACCTATTGCAGATTCAGTCTTCCCAGCCTGGTGCAGGTCTACAATTTTGTTTCTGGTGTCCTTTGAAAGCTCTTTGGTCTTGGCCATAGTGGAGTTTGGAGTGTGACTGTTTGAGGTTGTGGACAGGTGTCTTTTATACTGATAACAAGTTCAAACAGGTGCCATTAATACAGGTAACGAGTGGAGGACAGAGGAGCCTCTTAAAGAAGAAGTTATAGGTCTGTGAGAGCCAGAAATCTTGCTTGTTTGTAGGTGACCAAATACTTATTTTCCACCATATTTTGCAAAGAAATTCATAAAAAATCCTACAATGTGATTTTCTGGATTTTTTGTCCTCAATTTGTCTGTCATAGTTGACGTGTACCTATGATGAAAATTACAGGCCTCTCCCATCTTTTTAAGTGGGAGAACTTGCACAATTGGTGGCTGACTAAATACTTTTTTGCCCCACTGTAGCTACTGTAGTTGGTCCAAGCTGTGTGATGGACAAGGCAATGTGGTGTTCATATGAAGAAAAAAAACATTGGCTTGAGACCAATGCCTACTTCTCACTTAAAACATATATTTTTGTTTTTAATTAATTATGATCTTAGTCAAGTAATACATAGTTGAAGTTGGAAGTTTACATACACCTTAGCCAAATACATTTAAAATCAGATTTTCACAATTCCTGACATTTAATCCTAGTAAAAATTCCCTGTCTTAGTTCAGTCAGGATCACTGTGAAATGTCAGAATAATAGTAGAGAGAATTTTTTATTTCAGTTTTTATTTCTCTCATCACATTCCCAGTGGGTCAGAAGTTTACATACACTCCATTAGTATTTGGTAGCATTGCCTTTAAATTGTTTAACTTGGGTCAAACGTTTTGGGTAGCCTTCCACAAGCTTCCCACAATAAGTTGGGTGAATGTTGGCCCATTCCTCCAGAGAGAGCTGGTGTAACTGAGTCAGGTTTGTAGGCCTCCTTGGTCGCACACGCTTTTTCAGTTCTGCCCACACATTTTCTATAGGATTGAGGTCAGGGCTTTGTGATGGCCACTCCAATACCTTGATTTTGTTGTCCTTAAGCCATTTTGCCACAACTTTGGAAGTATGCTTGGGGCCATTGTCCATTTGGAAGACCCATTTGAGACCAAGCTTTAACTTCCTGACTGATGTCTTGAGATGTTGCTTCAATATATTCACATAATTTTCATTCCACATGATGCCATCTATTTTGGGAAGTGCACCAGTCCCTCCTGCAGCAAAGCACCCCCACAGCATGATGCTGCCATCCCCGTGCTTCACGGTTGGGATGGTGTTCTTTGGCTTGCAAGCAACCCCCTTTTTCCTCCAAATATAACGATAGTCATTACGGCCAAACAGTTCTATTTTTGTTTCATCAGACCAGAGGACATTTCTCCAAACAGTAAGATCTTTGTCCCCATGTGCAGTTGCAAACCGTAGTCTGGCTTTTTTATGGCGGTTTTGGAGCAGTGGCTTCTTCCTTGCAGAGCGGCCTTTCAGGTTATGTCGATATAGGACTCGTTTTACTGTGGATATAGATATTTTTGTACCTGTTTCCTCCAGTATCTTCACAAGGTCCTTTGCTATTGTTCTGGGATTGATTTGCACTTTTCGCACCAAAGTACGTTCATCTCTAGGAGACAGAACGCGTCTCCTTCCTGAGCGGTATGATGGCTGCGTGGTCCCAGGTGTTTATACTTGCGTACTATTGTTTGTACAGAAGAACATGGTACCTTCATGCTTTTGGAAATTGCTCCCAAGGATGAACTAGACTTGTGGAGATCTACAATAATTTTGGCTGATTTCTTTTGATTTCCCCATGATGTCAAGCAAAGAGGCACTGAGTTTGAAGGTAGGCCTTGAAATACAGCCACAGGTACACCTCCAATTGACTCAAATTATGTCAATTAGCCTACCAGAAGTTTCTAAAGCCATTACATAATTTTCTGGAATCTTCCAAGCTGTTTAAAGGCACAGTCAACATAGTGTATGTAAACCTCTGACCCACTGGAATTGTGATACAGTGAACTATAAGTGAAATATTCTGTCTGTAAACAATTGTTGGAAAAATTACTTGTGTCGTGCACAAAGTAGATGTCCTAACCGACTTTCCAAAACTATAGTTTGTAAACAAGACATTTGTGGAGTGGTTGAAAAACAAGTTTTAATGTCTCCAACCTAAGTGTATGTAAACTTCCGACTTCAACTGTAGATATCCCTGGACCAATCGATCCTTTCTTTAAAGATAATGTTGCTGGTTCAATTTGCTAATAACAATAGAATATACATGGCAAAAAAAATGCAACAAATAAAAACATATCCCTGAGCCAATGGACGTTTCCATAAACCTTGTTTTGATAAGGGATAACTATAATTCATTTTTTCTACCCTTTAGACGTGATTCTGTGGCTCTGGCTGTACTTTGAAGTTGGGCCCTGGTCAGTGTATATTTGATGCAATTAGAGATGTTGATGTTGTAGTGTTTTTTTTTTTTTTTTATTCACTCTCTTCGCAGCCTGGGGCTCTCTTGGCGAGCCCTACAGTAACGCTAATTGAATTTGAAGCCGTAAATTCAGCTTTGCATATGCCCAACGCAGTCCTGCCAGGCCTCATTACAGTTTTAGCGTGTTTGTGTGTTTGTGGTAGAGGAAGGAGAGTGTCAGAGTGTTAGATTGTATATTATGCACGTCTCTGTGCTTAAGTGTGAAGAGAAGGCAGATTAGAAAGTGTAGATAATGAGGTAGAAAGACAAAATATATATATATATATATAAATAAACTCTCTTTCAGCTTCCCATCTTTTCACTGCACTAATATTTGGTTGATACCCTTGCAGTAGAATGCAGGGATGAAAGGCCTCTATTGAAATGTTAGTGGCATTATCACCTCCTTAGACTTTACAGCGAAATATGTCTTAGCATTTTTACTCTGCCTCTTTCAGCAGGGTTGGAATGGGGCACAGCTAAAAGCAATGCTCTTACTGTACCCCAAAAAGACGGTTGCTCCTCCACTTCTCCTCTCTCACTGAAGCATTGAGGTAATTTAGGGGCAAGACAGACTGCCATGTGATCGACTGCCATGTGATCTTGTTATTACTTTATTAGATTTCTCATTCACAGCACAGCCACCGACCTGCTTGAAGGTCATAGACAAATGACATTCAAATCTGTTGTGGTTATGAAGGCTCCAGTGGCAGCAGTTGTGGTTTCATTTGGGAGGGAAATCCTGTAGCAAACAAGACCACATCCCAATAGACAGGAACTGTGGTTGGTTAGTTCGCTTCCCCAACGTTGGCTCTAGAGAACACATTTTAGTGAGGGGTAAATGTAGAAATAAGAGAGAATAAGAGAGAAAGAGAGACAGAGAGAGGGAGTGAGAGACAGAGATAGAGAGAGAGAGGCTGTCCCCTGCCTTGCCGCTGTGTCATATCCTTCAGTCAAACCAGCGTTGAGCTGCTAATAATTCATGCATGAACGTCATGCATAGAATTCTCCCTGCTCCACTTCAGACATGAAAATGAGTGGTGACCCTCAGAGTGGCAGGGGCCGTCCTTTACCATGCATGCCATCTACATTCACACACAGCTTCTTACCACTCAAGACTCGCATTGTTTTCCTTCTGTGGAATATATTACATTTACATTTACATTTTAGTCATTTAGCAGACGCTCTTATCCAGAGCGACTTACAGAAGCAATTAGGGTTAAGTGCCTTGCTCAAGGGCACATCGACAGATTTTTCACCTAGTTGGCTCGGGGATTAGAACCAGCGACCTTTCGGTTACTGGCACAACGCTCTTACCCACTAAGCTACCTGCCGCCCTATGACGAGGTCACAGCTTGCCAATTAGCAGCCTATAGCTGATCTACTAGTCAAGATTTGATGGTACATCTCTAAAAAGCATCTGATTAGGTGATGTTAATTAGTTGGAGGTACTTCAGTATAGTTTGCTTACATTTGTTGGTGGTGTACTTCACATTCATCTCTCGAGGACAGAGTTATGGTACATTTGTCCTGAGCTGTTCTCTCTTTCTCTTTCTAACACATTGAGGGAAAGAAAGTGTCTCTGATGTCAATAACTAACAGCCTATAATAATCTCTCTGTCCAGGCCTCTGCCTTTGCCAACCCTTTTGGCTGTGAGCACATTCCGGAATGTCTGTCTGTCTGTGTTCGGAGGGGAGGAGAGAAATCAATTGTCCTCACATTGCATTGATCAAACACTTCCTGTTTGTGATGCGCAGGCCGTAGCCAGAGAAGATTCAGGAGGGATAACATTATCGCCTTATAATTTAAACATTTGCTGTTCTTTCTGCTCCCTAGCAGGCCCTCTGACAGCGATTTTGTAAGGGTCTCTGTGCGTTCCTGTATCAATATTGACATCCCGTAGCGTTTGATATCTGTCCTGCAACATGGAGTGGAATGTTAAGAGGATTACAATAGGAAGTTAAAGGAGGAGGAGGAGGAGGAGGAGGAGGAGGAGGAGGAGGAGGAGGAAGGAGAGATTTAACACCCATCCCATATTACCTGGCTGGGTTTGAACGATACGCCTGCATGCCGCACTCTAACTTACAGGTACGATTACACATATCAGTAATGTGATGAATAAAGCATATCAACTAACACTTGATCCTACAGTAATCTGGTGAAATCTGAATGTAAACTTTCTAACATGTTTCAGACCTATAGAAACAGATACATAATCTTACATGATTTTACTCTACATGGAGCATATTATTCAAGAAATTCCAATAATACATTCCCCTTCACGACCCATGGAGTAGTTCTGTCAATCAGAATGATGGTATTAAAGTATAACCTCTATCTAAATCGGCCCTGCTGCCTCACAGCCTGCATGCGTCACATACCTGGGAGAGAACCAAACAAGGAATAGGAAAAAAGAAAAAGAAAGAATATTTTAATAATACCTTTTTAATTCATAAAGGCAGGGGCTGTTCCTATGTAATAAAAGGGCTGCCATGGTGGTGGTAATAACTCCTGACCCTATTAAATTAATTAAGTCACAGCTTATTGTAATGGTGGGATGGAGTGTGGAGTCTGTCGGTGGCCCACCGAGACCCTCCCACTGATGAGGCTGGAGGGCAGAAACACGCAGAACTTATTAAATTTGTGTCTGTCTCCACGGGCCGCACAAATTGTCATACATGTCATTAAATTCAGCCTGGTTTTCGCTCTGCTTCACGGGCCATCCAGAGCCACTGAGACTTAGCTCTGCAGGCAGGAACCAACCAGCATAGAGCTGTGGAGAATAGGCAGTGTGTGTGTGTGTGCAGTATTGTGCCACATATTCACACATTTTAATACAACCATGGCAGTATCCAGGGGCAACACACTCACACAGAACCCTCTCTATTTGTTTCTCCCGCTGTACAGTCATTTCTAACCCTCCAGGAGTCCAACAACTCACCACACTCTCACAGACAAGAGACATGATTAACCAGTCGAGCTCAAGCCCGGGCCTTTAAAGCAAGCAGCTAATAGAGTTCTAATCATAGCACAGGTGGATATGTCAGACCATCCAACCATTTGCTTCCTAGCCTGGTTATTCCGGTGAGTGTACAGTACAGTACCTACTCATAACACATGTAACATGCCCCCCTCCCCCCTCCCATGCCTTGCTAAGAACCCTACAGGAGGCCTTACCCCATGCTACCCCCTGATTCAGAGTACTGCTCACACTGCTTATGTAAAGGCATGGGACCACCATGTGTGCAACACATTAGCAAAATTCTAAGCTACAGCTCCTCTTCTGTTCCTGCTCTACCTCCAGGTGTCTGCTGTGAAGCCCACTGCATTGTTATTCTCCTCTGATGCACAGCGGAAAGGTGACACTATTGATCTCTCCTCTTTTTAAACCTCTCATTCGCAGTGTCAGGAGACAGCTGGGAAACCATTATTAATATAACTCCATGACTTAATGTCAAGAGAAGAACCACGGAGTGAGAGGAGGAGAGAGGCGACATACAGAGAGAGAGAGAGAGAGAGAGAGAGCGAATGAGGTGACTCAGAAGTGTAGAGGACTGGGATGAGTAAAGGAGGGAGGGGGGCAGGGAGGGAGGAAGTCGGGAGAGCCGTTCACTAACAAAATCAATGTTTTGTTACATTAACCCAGCCTATAAATCATACCAAACTACAACAAAGAGGGAAACATCATGCTGGAGAACAATTATAACCATAATAGATAGCTTTAAAACATCAATGGGCAGATTGGTCATAAGTAACTCCTACCGGTTTATAAACAAACACACTAACAGCTGAAAAGTGTCATGCAGAGTTAGCAAGATGAGCTAATGAGGGTTTTGTGGTAAACAAGAGTTCAAGTGTTCTGTGAAATCTGATTTGGAGCACCAGAGGGATACAGAAACCATCAAGTTAATTAACAATGCTAATTATCACCAATGCAACAATAATTAATTCTAAACTATATTTAAATTAATTATCGATTAAATTAATTAAGTCGGGGGGTAATTAAGATAAATGTTATATGTGTGGGTAATTAGCTGGGGTAGATGCTTGGGGTTGACGTCGGGTAGCGGCGGGCGGAGTATGTAAAGTAAACACAGTGTTGTTGTGTTATGGAGGGAGGCAGAGAGGCTGAGGACCAAACTGCTGGACAAACAAACCACAGCTCTTTAATAAGTCTGTTTAATTAGTCTGACGCTTACCTCTCAGACAGAGGTTACAGCACTCTAAAACACACAAGACACAAGCAGGCACATACACACACACCACACACACACACACACAAACACACACACACACACACACATCCAGTAATCAAAGCTTTTTGGCTCTTCACTCAGCCCAGCTCCCTTTTTCGTTTAAGCTGGGCTGAAGCTTGTTTGGGTAATACCTTTAAGTCTTATACTGGTGTTTTCCTACATCTCTTACTAATCACACTATCGATCTCCCCCTCCTCCTACCCCAGGATCAGTTATTAATGTCTCAGTGGACCCTAGTATTGACACAAACAGGCTGTGTGCTAATGATTACAAACACAGGAAAATAACACCCATTTTGTCTTTGGCCTTTATCAGGGATGGGAAGAGAGAGAGAGAGAGAGACTTTTGACTTTTTCTCTTACTGTAATTACGTCCTCGTTACACTAAAAGCACCACATTACCCCACACAGAGACCGTCCCTTTAAATAATAGCACTGGGTCTGTTGCCCCCTCCTTCTGACCTGTTTCGTTTTGTTAGCGAAATGACCAACTTGGCCAAACAAAAAATTCAACAAAACACATTTGGCCCTTTCCCTGCTTGAAGATCTCGGCCCTATCACAAACATCCCCACAGAGAAGACCACATCCAAACTCGCACACATGCAGTCCAACAAAGACAGCAACTGCATCACCCTGGCACAGAAAAAAACACTATAAACAGTCTCAGTTATTGCACAAAAAGGACACCCCTCCCCAACTCCCAGGTCAATCCGAGCCAACCAGCTATTGGTGGCCAGGGCTCCACGTATTACCTCCACTGGAGATCCCCTGACCTTTTCGGCACTGGGAGTTTATAGAGCACCCTCCACCTGTACCCTGCCATGCTGTCAGACCCCACTTCCCCCTGCCACTGATGCCCCTTCACTCCCGCTCCGCTAAGCTCCTGGTGTGTCTAACCTTGACGCTGAGGATGTACAGCGCCTTACCCCCCACCTCTGCAAACTCCCCCAGGCTCGGAGTGTTAAAAGTCAGTAAGTCCTCCGGACCCCCACTGCCAGTCCCCAGTCTCTGCTGTCACTTGCAGGGAACTGTGATGGCCCTTCCCACCATGGCTGCTCGAGCACCTCACAGGCTCAGGCAGCGCCTCCTGGACCTCCCCCATGACTCTCTCCAGTAACCTGCTATGTCAACTTTTGGGGGGGCTTTACACTGCCCAACCCCCGGCAGCCGTAGGTCAGCTAGTCTCCTGATGCCTGCTGTTATTAAACATTCCTCCAGGGTGGCTGAACAAACAGACCTTAAAGGGTTCTGTGGGTTGTGGAAAATGAGCTCCTCCCACACCCACGGCCCAGGCGCCACACCACCCTCTTGTGTGGTCCTCAGCAGCTGCCAGGCCCTCAGTACTGCAGCATCAGAGACCCCTGCTGTGATTGGCTTCTCCAGCCGCACGAGGAAGAGCTGCCGGTCCAGCCCTAAACCGCCAGCCCTCCTCAACAGACCACATGCTGGTTCCCTCCAACCAACATCAGTGTGGTATAGTAGTCTCTGCCACCCTACTCTACAGGTCCACCAGGCATTGTCCCCCCTCCTGGACAGGCAGGTACAGCACCGCTGCCCTCAGCCAGTGATGCCCTGACCAGAACAAATCCACCAGCTTGCAATGCAGGTGCACAAGCAGACCACCGGGGGGTTTAGTACGACCAATTTATGCCATAGGGAGGATGCCGCCAAGTTGTTGATGATCAGCAACCTCCCTCTGTATGACACTTGAGAGAGGAGCCACCTCCACTTCATCAGCCTCGACACCACCGCTTGTGACACTCCCTCCCAGTTCATCCTGACCCACCCCTCAGAGCACAGATAAATCTTGACCCCTTAACTAGTAAACCCCCCCCCCCCCCCCCCCATTGAGCTCTTACAAGTGCTCCTTTTGCCTTCATCTGAAAGAAAGCAACCAGGTCCCTGCATAGAAAGAGAGAGAGAGAGAGAGAGAGAGAGAGAGAGAGAGAGAGAGAGAGAGAGAGAGAGAGAGAGAGAGAGAGAGAGAGAGAGGGATAGGAAATGTAAGAGAAAGGGAAAGCGAGAGATTGTGTGTGAGTGCTTGTTTGCGTGTGAGCATGCATGTGAGTTTGTGTGTGCTTGTGTTTATATGGTCCTCAACAATAGATGGACTAGTGTGGGGGCTTGACAATTCATCTATGAATTTGGGTGCTGTTGAGACAAGCATGTCATTTTTGCACGTTTTGTTTTTCTCCTTGGGCCTGGAGGTCAGGGTTACTCTCTCTCTCTCTCTCTCTCTCTCTCTCTCTGTCTCTGTCTCTGTCTCTCTCTCTCTCCCTCGGAATGGAATTGGAAGTGTTTGTGCTGCTGGAGTGGCTCGACGTGAAAATTAGGACATCAAAGGTGACAATGGCATGCAGCTTTTTCCTGAAACTGCGTTGGCAAACCAAATTGCCAAGCCCGGGCGAGGTGAGGGATGAGAGGAGGATGGTGAAATGGAGGGAGAGATGGGACACGTCTGCAATGTGTGAGGTAACTCAATTAAGGAAGGCAATTTGCACTCTTCCCCTGCCCTTGGCACAGCCACAACACAAGATGCATCTAACAACAGCCTAAAATGACAAATGATGCATGCCTAAGAATAAATGAAAACAAGAAAGCTTCACTTTAAGTACAACGGAAAACATTCTCTTGTATATGGAACAGAACAGAAAGTTTTCTCAGCTTGGCCTTATTAAGACCAGTCGAAAAATGTATGGTAGTGTGATTAGCCTATGGAGCAGACCTCATTATTACAACAGCAGGCAATTCCTTCCCCTGCACAGTTCAGTGTAATTGTAAATCATGTTACTAAGCGATCTATGAATAGTCCTCACTTTTGTGGAGGATGCTTTCTAAGCTTCCTTGTGCACCGAGACTAGAACCTGGGAAGTCTGCCTCGCCAACACAAGTGACCACCCTCCTGCAACGTTCTCTGCCAGTTGCACTACCGAAAAGCTAGCTAATCAGGGACTAACGTGGGGACATTTCAGGCTGAGGAGTACACTATCTCTTGTAGCCAGAGTGTGTAAAAGTAAGAGTTTAGACAACAGATTTTGGCTCACTTGGCTCATTTGGGGAATGGTGACTTTTTGGCCTCTTGTGTCCCTATTTGCAGTATCTAAGCTACCAGCCTCCCTTTCTCTCTCTCTCTCGCTCTCTCTCTCTCTCTCTCTCTCTCTCTCTCTCTCTCTCTCTCTCTCTCTCTCTCTCTCTCTCTCACACTCTCTCTTTCTCACTCTCTCTCTCTCTTTCTCTCTCACTCTCTCTTTCTCTGTTCTCATGTTGTCATGTCATTTATGAGGGCTACAGTCCTACTATCCTCCATGCAGTCCAGAGCGACGACTCAGTCAGAATAGTATTTTAATTCAACCTTATTGGAATACATCCATTCAATAAATCCCATTCAATATGGAAAATGGATAACATAACACGTTTAAACATGACAAGAGCTATACACACTAATCACATAATTAGGTTGTTCTCTGAGTAGACACACAAGGACAAACAACAAACAGCAAGGATATGAGATTATCTATAGCACACTAAATATGTGAGTCAGTCACACAGCTAGAGTACAGTAGACTATGTATGGAACTCCATTGGCTACAGTTATTCTCTGAGATTCTGTTTCTTTACATCGGTACTTGATGGCCTCTATAATGGCCTCTATAATGGCCTCTATAATTATCTCTATAATGGCCTCTATAATTATCTCTATAATGGCCTCTATAATGGACTCTATAATGGCTGGCCTCTATAATTGGCTCTATAATGGCTGGCCTCTATCATGTTCTCTATAATGGCTGGCCTCTATAATGTTCTCTATAATGGCTGGTTCTATAATGGCTGGCCTCAATAATTGCCTCTATAATGGCTGTCCTCTATAATGTCCTCTATAATCTGTCCTCTATAATGGCCTCAATAATCTATATTATACAGTGTTTATTTGACCATACAGTTAGTTATAACATGATGTGTTCTGTTTCTGTGCCTGATTGTCTGCGTGTTCCTGGTTACATGTCATTAAACACCTTCCTCTGTTCTGTTCTTTTCTGTTCTAAGAACAGCCCATAGATTGAGACTGCATCCCAAATTGCACCCTATTCCCTATATAGTGCATTACTTTTGACCAGAGCCGGGCTCTGGTCAAAAGTAATGCACTATATAGGGAATAGGGGGTCATTTGGGACAAGGTTTGAGTGTAGAGGTTGGCCACAGTGTTCCTTAGTTATTTTTGTCCTCTGTGAGTCTGGTGATTAGCACGAGACCTGAGTGGGGAGAGAATACGGCATTAACTCTCTCTGTCTAATCTTGATGAATAGCAGAGAGTATAGGGACATAAATGACTACTTGACCTACAAGAAGGTTATTTTCCCTTAGCGGAGCGCTGAGGTTCATTTGCATCTATTCCTTTGATTCCGCTCTTTCCCTTTTGATCATTATACTTAAATAATGACTGGATTCGTTTGCTGTTTGTGAGGGAGTGAGTGAGTTATTATGTGTGTGTGTGTGTGTGTGTGTGTGTGCGCATACGTGCGTGCACGTGTGCATGTACTTGTGTGTATGTTTGTGTGTCCACACAAGTGTACAAGCCTGCATGTTGTTGTGCACAATTGGTGTGTTCATGCATGAACGTGAATGAGTGTATTATGTTAGTGATAGTCTCATTTAACAATGTCTTGTCACCATGTCGCACTACTCTATACCTCACTGAGTGCAGTGGAGCAGTGGAAAAGGCCCTTAAAGGTCCAATGCAGACATTCCTATGTCAATATCAAATCATTTCTGGGTAACAATTAACCCTTAACCTACAATTTCGGCTGCCCCGTGGAAACTGAATGAACATAATATAAAAAGTCCTCATCAAAATCTGTCTGTTTAAACTAGAGATACAATATATATAAAAGGTATGTCGACACCCCTTCAAATTAGTGGATTCGGCTATTTCAGCCACACATATTGCTAACAAGTGTATAAAATCGAGCACACCGCCATGCAATCTCCATAGACAAACACTGGTAGTAGAATGGCGTTAATGAAGAGCTCAGTGACTTTAAACGTGGCACCGTCATAGGATGCCACCTTTCCAACAAGTCAGTTCGTCAAATTTCTGCCCTGCTAGAGATGCCCCGGTCAACTGTAAGTGCTGTTATTGTGAAGTGGAAACGTCTATGAGCAACAATGGCTCAGCCGTGAAGTGGTAGGCCACACAAGCTCACAGAATGGGACCGCCGAGTGCTGAAGCGCGTAGTACGTAAAAATCGTCTGTCATTGGTTGCAACACACACTACCAAGTTCAAAACTGCCTCTGGAAACAATGTCAGCACAGCACAAGAACTGTTTGTCGGGAGCTTCATGAAATGGTTTTCTATGGCCATGCTCAATGCCAAGTGTCCGCTGGAGTGGTGAAAGCTCGCCACAATTGGACTCTGGAGTGGTGGAAAGACGTTTTCTGGAGTGATTAATCACGCTTCACCATCAATGAGATGTTCGAATGAACAGGTTTTCCACATAATTTTTGTCATGTAGTGTATATGTTTTTTTTGCATGGACTGTGTCTCAACCCACCACATCCGCCGATATTGCCCTTCCTCATCTGCGGTGAAAGGTGGCAGAGCTATTGCGCTGTGTGTCAGACCTTGTGACATCCCAAAAATCGGTCTTCTCACAAAAACGTCTGTAGCTTCTGAACGATTTGGCCACTCCATTGAAAGCTGAGATTCTCACGAACACGATGGTGTTCTACACAAGCCTCACAGGACTAGTCTGAAGCTCCCTGGTACCAGTTTAAAAAATGAATAGAAATATATATGGAGATAGATTAGTGCCTAAAATAAGGGGATAAATACATGTCAAAATAATTACAAATAGTTTCCTGATCTTTCTTTTATCTCTCAGATATAGGACAGACACTTCAGAACAAACTTCCTTTTGATTTTTGGGGGACTTTCTGTTGTTCCATGAAGTGAATCTGTTATTCAATGTGTTTCTGTTGGCTAACAGCAGTAATGCCAAATTCAATGTTTCATCTAAAAAATATATAAATGGGCCTCCCGAGTGGCCCAGCGGTCTAAGGCAATGCATCGCAGTGTTGCGTAGTCACTACAGCCAGGCTGTGTCATTACAGGCCGTGACCAGGAGTCCCATAGGGCGGTGCACAATAGGCCCAGCGTCGTCCGGGTTAGGGAGGGTTTGGCCTGGGGGGCTTTACTTTGCTCATCGCACTCTAGCGACTCCTTGTGGCGGGCTGGGCGTCTGCACGCTGACTACTTTCATCAGTTGAACTGTGTTTCCTCCGACACATTGGTGCAGCTGGCTTCCGGGTTAAGATAGAGGGTGTTAAGAAGCGTGGTTTGGCTGGTCATGTTTTGGAGGACGCATGACTCGACCTTCGCCTCTCCCAAGCCCGTTGGGGAGTTGCAGCGATGAGACAAGATCGTAATTACGACATAGGGGGTAAAAAGTACAACAACAACACAAATATATACACTACCAGTCAAAAGTTTGGACACACCTACTATTTCAAGGGTTTTTCTTTATTTTTACTATTTTCTACATTGTAGAATAATAGTGAAGACATCAAAACGATGAAATAACAGATATGTATTCATGTAGTAACAAAAAAAAGTGTTAAACAAATCAAAATATATTTTATATTTGAGATTCTTCAAATAGCCACCCTTTGCCTTGATAACAGCTTTGCACACTTTTGGCATTATCTCAACCAGCTTCACCTGTAATGCTTTTCCAACAGTCTTGAAAGAGTTCCCACATATGCTGAGCACTTGTTGGCTGCTTTTCCTTCACTCTGCAGTATGACTCATCTCAAACCATCTCAATTGGGTTGAGGTCGGGGGATTGTGGAGGCCAGGTCATCTGATGCAGCACTCCATCACTCTCCTTCTTGGTCAAATTGCCCTGACACAGCCTGGAGGTGTGTTGGGTCATTGTCCTGTTGAAAAACAAATGATAGTCCCACTAAGCGCAAACCAGATGGGATGGCGTATCGCTGCAGAATGCTGTGGTAGCCATGCTGGTTAAGTGTGGCTTGAATTCTAAATAAATCACTAACAGTGTCACCAGCAAAGCACCATCACACCTCCTCCTCCATGCTTCACGGTGGGACCACACATGCGGAGATCATCCGTTCATATACTCTGCGTCTCACAAAGACACGGTGGTTGGATCCAAAAATCTCACATTTGGACTCATCAGACCAAATGACAGATTTCTACCGGTCTAATGTCCATTGCTCGTGTTTTTTGGCTTCTTCTTATTGGTGCCCTTTAGTAGTGGTTTCTTTGCAGCTATTCGACCATGAAGGCCTGATTAACACAGTCTCCTCTGAACAGTTGATGTTGAGATGTGTGTGTTACTTGAACTCTGTGAAGCATTTATTTGGGCTGCAATTTCTGAGGCTGGTAACGCTAATGAACTTATCCTCTGCAGCAGAGGTAACTCTGGGTCTTCCTTTCCTGTGGCGGTCCTCATGAGAGCCAGTTTCATCATAACGCTTGATGGTTTTTGCGACTGCACTTGAAGCAATTTCTTGAAATGTTCCATATTGACTGTCCTTCATGTCTTAAAGTAATGATGGACTGTCATTTCTCTTTGCTTATTTGAGCTGTTCTTGCCATAATATGGACTTTTTTCCCCAAATAGGGCTATCTTCTGTATACCAACCCTACCATGTCACAACAAAACTGATTGGCTCAAACGCATTAAGAAGGAAAGAAATTCCACAGATCAACTTTTAACAAGGCACACCTGTTAATTGAAATGCATTCAAGGTGACTACCTCATGAATCTGGTTGAGAGAACGCCAAGAGTGTGCAAAGCTGTCATGAAGGCAAAGTGTGGCTACTTTGAAGAATCTCAAATAGAAAATATATTTTGATTTGTTTAACACTTTATTCGTTACTATGTGATTCCATATGTGTTATTTCATAGTTTTGATGTCTTCACTATCATTCTACAATTTAGAAAATAGTAAAAATAAAGGAAAACCCTTGAATGAGTAGGTGTGTCCAAACTTTTGACTGGTACTGTATATATATATATATATATATATATTATACCATTAAGGGGTCTTACAATTCCAAATCAAATAGCTAAATGGTCCTTGGTATGACCGTCTTAAAACAATTCCATATGCTAGCTTAGAACCCCCTACCCCGGCTAAGACAGGGCTTAGACCCTAGAGGGTTTTTTAAGTACCTTACTTTGATTTCTTTCAATTAAAATGGTCAAAAATTAACTAAATAGCTTCTTAGCAAAGAGACATTTCTCAAGCAATAAATTTTGCTAGGACTGTCTGGGAGTGGTCTTAGACAGGATGGGAAAACTGAAAACTAGCTGTTATTGGCAAACTAATTTACCGCCTGTTGATGTCACCAGGCAGGACATAACTCCATCCCAGCAAAACAGGGTGACATTTCAGGCGGTCTTTTCAAAAGGCTCTTACACTAAAAGGGCTTTATAATCATATTCACAATTTCAAATTATTATTGCAACCTCATAGTGTGGAAATATATATAAAACAAAGGAAAATCTAGTTTTTGACTGCACTGGTCCTTTAACACTACCTTATGAAGTGAGAGGACTCAACCACCCCATAACACTGTCCTTATGGAGATTAAACACTGTCACGCCAGTACAGTGAGTACAGTGACTGTATAGTGGCCTAGGAAGCAACTGCATTGTCTGTGAACTCTAAAAGCCTTTCCTGTGTTTCCTTGGGATGCCTGTCACCTTCGCTCATGCAGCCACGTTCACAATCCCAAGACATGACATTCTGAATTCACGCCGGTTCCAGAGGAGGCATTTTAATTTTTAAACAGGGGTCCTTTTACTTTAAAACAAAATATCACACTTTTTCTTATATCACCTCCCCTCTCTCCCCCTATCCCGCCCTCGCCATAAACACACTCACATTCACACACACAACAGGCACGCACATGCACACACATGCACACACATACACAAGTGTCCAGAATGGTGCCTGTCACACACTCAAACACTGGGAGAAGCTGACTAAAAGCCTCACTCTCCTCCATCAGACAGATCGTGTGAAACCAATATGGGCCTTGAGACCCTGGGGAGAGAGAGAGAGGCTTCAGTCTGAAACGAGGAGAGTGAGACAGGCAGGCAGTGAGTGACGCTGACACATACGGCCATCAAACATTGAAACCACATACAGCTCTCCTCTATCCTGGTTCTCTGGTTGTATTGCATACCTTGAAGCCTGTAGGGAGTGGTGGATTGTCTTGTATGTTGTAACCCGTAGGGAGCGGTGGATTGTGTTGTATGTTGTATCCCGTAGGGAGTGCTGTTACACATGCTGTTACAGTAGTACATCCTCAAGATTGAACAGGAGCCATTGACAACACAGTGAAGGTTATTTTTGGACATAAAACACTGTTTGAGGAGAGAGACTTTGCCTTCCATTCCTATGAACAGAGAGAGAGGAAGAGATAATCAGATTTATAATATTCAAATCAGTAAATGTCCTAAAATAATCATGGAGCCTTGATTCTATTCCCCCCCCCCCCCCCCCCTCCCTTACTTGTTGCACTCTCCCCTGGCCATTAGAGTGTACCGTAAAGCAGCGCGGCAGATAGACTCTACTGATTTGATGTGACTTGATTTAAGGATTAAATCTCCTCTTGGATGCAACTGATGTTGACCCTCCTGTGGCATATTATGATTTGCTTTGGCAATTGCCTGCTAAAATGTGTAGCCCATGCAGGAAACCTGAAATGTCTCCTTTTCGGATCAAAGAGGATAAGAGGAAGATGTGCAACAGAGGGAGAAAGTACCACACATTTTAGCAGGCAATTGCAAAAGCAAATCGTCATTGCTCACTAGGGGGAGCTCTTGGTCTCTGGCAGCCTGAACAGGTTCTCCTCTTATCACCTGTGTTCATAAGCCCGTGCCCACGGAACACTTGGCACAGATCTAGGATCAGCTTACCCTGCCACATTCCTAACATTAAAACATAGGAGGGAGAAATACAAAACTGAGCTCAGATCAGTGTCCAGGGGCAACTTTACCCCACTCCAAACACTGACCAACTCATTGGCTGTTTTCCAGTACAATCCTTAGAAACACAGACCTCTGAGGACCAGGCTAGGAATACTTTCATATGACATATTTATGAGGCCTTTATATGAGAGAGAAGAGAGAGAGAGAGACAGAGAGAGAGAGAGAGAGAGAGAGAGAGAGAGAGAGAGAGAGAGAGAGAGAGAGAGAGAGAGAGAGAGAGAGAGAGAGAGAGAGAGAGAGAGAGAGAGAGAGAGAGAGAGAGAGAGAGAGAGAGAGAGAGAGAGAGAGAGAGAGAGAGAGAGAGAGAGAGAGAGAGAGACCCCCATAGACTGCCAGCAATCTATCAAGTCCTTTCAAATCAGTGATAGCAAATAAAACCACATAGGAAAAGGCTGTTGTGTAAGAGTATTGGGATGAATCCATTTGATTCCATTAGAAGTAAAAGTACACCCAAAATAGTATTCAATGCCTCACAATATGTAATGCGTCATCAGTGTACCACTCACCACAATGGGCACTCTAAAGCTAGATGTTAGACATAGCGCTCCATTCAGTTCATCAAGGCCAGTGTACATACTCCACTCAATAGCATTAGCATCTATACAGCCTTGTTCTTTTTTTTATTAGATTAGATTGGATTTCATTAGACTTCCTACAGTGATCATCTAATAATGCACTACACTTTAGATAAAGCATGTACACTATTCCAGGTTGAAGGTCAGAATCCACTTAAATTACAATCAATTTTTATTGTGTATGAATCACTTTCTTTGTATGTCTTGCCTGTGAATGTGCGTTGTGGTACTGTCTGACGTTATGGGCAGCTCTGGTGATGTGGGATCTGTATTTTATCCAGTTATATCAGCACATCGTAACAAAGGCAACAACACACACAAAGGAAAATAAGATACATGTAACCTATGCCATTCTGGGCGAGATTTGAACCGGTGAACTTGATTTGATGTTTCTCTCTTGGCCGCTAGGGGACGTGTAAGGTCTGTGGTTTACACCTTGTGTAGCTAGAGCCTCAGAAATATTGCACATATATCCCGGTTTAGCGTGAGCGCAGTTAAAAAGAGAAGGTGCAGACGTTGTTGGCTGCATGAGGAATACTCACACTGTGGTGCGTAAAAGCCTCATCAGAATATACGTGACTGACTCATATCTGGCCTATTCATCTCGCATTTCCATACATTATCCTCAAACAAATAGTCTACACGCAGCCTACAATGAAGCATACACAGTTATAACCTATCAATCAAAGACAATCATCTAATTAATTATTGTGTTCTGTTTTCCTAAAAAACAAGAAATTGGGTGTTGTGGTTTTGTTCAGAACAATAAAACCCCAAACTTCCTCCACTCTTCCAAATGCATCTCAGTGCTAGCTGTGCCACTAGAGATCCTGGTTCGTATCCAGGCTCTGTCGTAGATGGCCGCGACCGGGAGACCCATGGGGCGGCGCACAATTGGCCAAGTGTCGTCCAAGGTAGGGTAGGGAATGGCCGGCAGGGATATAGCTCAGTTGGTAGAGCATGGCGTTTGCAACGCCAGGGTTGTGGGTTCGATTCCCACGGGGGGGGCAGTATGGAAAAAAGACAAAAAAGAATGTATGCACTCACTAACTCTGCTAAATGACTAAAATGTAAATGTAAAATGTATCTTCCTCGTTAGGTATTCAGCTCGAAACAGCAACTGGGCTAGAGCGTCACATAACAGAGAGCGCTGTCCAGCGTTGACAGGCTTCCCAACCGTCCAATGATGAGTGAGCGCTGCTGGTTCCCGAAAATCCCGTTGGCTGGTAGGGTAGGTGCGCTGCGGAAAAAGCGAATAGTTGAGTGAAGAGCGTTCAGTAGTCGGAGAGGAGACCGCCGCAGTGTGTGCACAATAGGGAACAGATAACACTGGAGCGAGAGAAAGTCAGATAACAGTGGCTGTTTGATAATAGGCATAATTAGGAAGAGCTCATGACAAAATGCATCGATTAGATGCATGGTACGGATTATGATGGTTTAAAATTGATATGCATTTAGAGTAATCTCCTCATCACTTAAATAGCACTCTGCATCATTGGAATGTGCACTGCTACCATAACCGGACGCATCTGAAGTAGCCCAGAGCTTGTTGATTTGGCACTGAAGACAGGCTTTTGGGGGTAATCAGACCTGCATAAACCATCACAAACAAGATGGTCCACGGTTGACGGGACTACTAAAAGGCACCTTTTTTCTCCAAAAGCCTTATACATTTTGGGAACTTTCCTTGGACTAGTGGTAATGGGAATTGATGCGTTAAATAAAAAAGGATAAGATTTTTTCCCAAGTGCACTTGTTCTTTGGCGATGATTGTGCTATTCCTTCTTCTGTGTATTACGGATGGAGTGGTCTCGCAGATACGCTACTCTGTGCCGGAGGAGGCAGATCACGGCACATTCGTGGGGAATATCGCGGAGGACCTGGGACTGGACATGACCAAAATCGCCTCGCGCCGCTTCCAGGTGGTGCCCAGCTCGCGGACGCCGTACCTGGAAGTGAACATGGAGAACGGGATTCTGTTCGTCAACGAAAGAATTGACCGGGAGCAGATCTGTAAGCGGAGTGCCAGCTGCCTATTACACCTTGAAGTGTTTCTGGAGAACCCACTCGAGCTGTTCCGTGTCGAGATAGAGGTCGTGGATATCAATGACAATCCGCCCAGCTTCCCGGAGACCGACATCACCGTGGAGATTTCAGAGAGCGCTACCCCCGGTACCCGGTTCCCTCTGGAGAGTGCATTCGATCCGGACGTGGGCTCCAACGCCCTGCGCACATACGACATCACCACCAATAACTACTTCTACCTGGATGTGCAGACGCAGACCGACGGGAACAAATTCGCGGAGCTGGTGTTGGAGAAGCCGCTGGACAGGGAGCAGCAGGCGGCCCACAGGTACGTGCTGACTGCGGTGGACGGGGGGCAGCCTCCCAGGACAGGCACTGCTCTGCTGGTGGTCAAAGTGCTGGATTCTAACGACAACGTGCCCGTGTTTGACCAGCCGGTGTATTCGGTGAGCCTTCAGGAGAACGCACCGGTGGGGACCCTCGTTATCCAGCTGAACGCCACCGACTTGGACGAGGGGCAGAACGGGGAGATAGTGTATTCATTCAGCAACCACATCTCCAGCCGTGTCAAGGATCTGTTCGCCATAGATGCACGTACTGGACGAATCGAGGTGCGCGGCGAGGTGGATTTTGAGGAGAGCAGCATATATCAAATATTCGTTCAGGCGAAAGATCTCGGACCCAATGCCGTGGCTGCACACTGTAAAGTTCTGGTGAAAGTGACAGACGTAAATGATAATGCTCCTGATATCACCTTTAGCACCGTGACCGAGTCGGTGAGCGAGAGGGCAGCCCCGGGTACCGTTATAGCCCTGCTGAGCGTGACGGACAAGGATGCTGAGGAAAACGGAAAGATTCATGTTGAAATCCTCGGTGATGTCCCGTTCAAACTCAAACCCTCCTTTAGGAACTATTTCACCATTGTAACAGACGGACCTCTAAATAGGGAGAATGCTGACACTTATTCAGTGACTGTAGTTGCCAAGGATACAGGGACCCCTTCCCTCGCCACCAGTAAATCAATAAAAGTGCAAGTGTCGGATGAAAATGACAATGCGCCAACGTTTACGCAGCCCATATATGATGTTTATGTGACTGAAAACAATGTGCCAGGTGCTTATATCCACGCTGTGACCGCTTTGGACCCAGACGTTGGACAGAACGCTCTCATTAGTTACTCCATAATGGATTGTGATATTCAGGGTATGTCTGTGAAAACATATGTGTCAATCAACGAGGAAACGGGCTACCTTTACGCACTCAGATCATTCGATTACGAGCAACTTAAAGACTTCACTTTCATGGTTCAGGCGAAAGATGCAGGTAGCCCCGAGCTCTCCTCGAACGCCACGATCAAAGTGATCATCGTTGACCAGAATGACAACCCTCCCTCCGTTATTGCTCCTCTGGGTAAAAATGGCACCGCGAGAGAGCCTCTGCCCCGCTCCGCCGAGCCTGGCTACCTGGTGACCCGTATCGTCTCCATGGACGCAGATGATGGCGAGAACGCACGGCTCTCCTACAGCATCCAGAGAGGGAACGAGAACGGCATGTTCCGTATGGACTGGAGGACAGGAGAGCTGCGCACTGCCAGGCGCGTCTCAACCAAGCGGGACCCGAACCAGATGTATGACCTGTTGATAGAGGTGAGGGACCACGGCCAGCCACCCCTCTCCTCCACGGCCAGTGTGTTCGTGGTGCTGGTGGACAGTGTGGTGGAGGACCACCGGGAGAGGGGCACCGCCAAGTCCAAGGAGATCACTCTGGACCTCACCCTCATCCTCATCATCGCCCTGGGCTCCGTCTCCTTCATCTTTCTCCTGGCTATGATCGTGCTGGCCGTGCGCTGCCAGAAGGACAAAAAGCTAAATATCTACACGTGCCTCACCAGTGATTGCTGCCTCGGGTGGGCCACATGCTGCAGCAGGCATGCGCGAGCCCGCAAGAAAAAGCTCAGCAAGTCTGATATCATGCTGGTGCAGAGCGCCAACGTCACCGGGGCCGGTACAGCCCAAGTGCCCGTGGAAGAGTCAGGGAGCTTCGGCTCTCACCACCAAAACCAGAACTATTGCTACCAGGTATGTCTGACTCCGGAGTCGGCCAAAACCGACCTCATGTTCCTAAAGCCCTGTAGCCCATCTAGGAGCACAGACACGGAACACAACCCGTGCGGGGCCATAGTGACAGGGTACACTGACCAGCAACCTGACATCATATCAAATGGCAGCATTTTATCAAGCGAGGTAAGAGTCCTCTCATACCTTTAAACCCCAAATACCCCCAGCATGTAATTGCTATCAGTATATTGCATATAGATTGTGATAACTGCAACATATGCTTGTTTAAAAACATTCTCACTGCTGCTATTAGTATGTGGATAAAATATAATGACAAATAAGATGCATTACGCATTGTCAGGGAATTTAATTGATGTATCCCTAACATTGAAAATAACTTTCTGTATGTTGCATCACCCCATTGTTTAAACAGAGTCCCTTACAAAGATGTTTGTTATTTTCCATAATACATAATCCTGTATATCCTGCTATTAATTTCCGGAACGGCAATTCAACCGAACATAATGATTGCTAGTTGCTGACATGTTGCCGTTGGCAGTCCTGAGGGAGATAGATTATCATTGAAATAGTAATGATTGCATGTTTATGTTCTGCTCAGAAGTGATTTTGTCGTGATTTTGAAATAGGCTGGATTTGGAATAAGATAAGCATAAATAAGGATAACATATGGGTGCCTTGAAGGCTGGTGTTGTGTGTGTGTGTGTGTGTGTGTGTGTGTCTGTGTTCTGCGCAATGACCATGTCCCCTGTGAGAACACACACATTACGCACACCAGTCACGATCGTGCTGAGTCGCACTAAAACAAAGATCCGTCTATAGTTGCGCCAGCCTGAATAGGTGCACCACTTAATTTTCTCCCTGGCAGTATATCCATCTATGCTCTCGGCTAGGAGGCCTAAAACGACTCCTCTCAAAATATAGGCCTAGATGAGACGTTTCGTTGTTGAACATCACATCAAATCTAACGTCAAATATCAATAAGATATCATACACTAGATTTAATTGTTGTTATTTTGTGTTCTCATGAAAATCCTGTTTTGATTATCCAATGCCACAACGCCCCAAACTCAAAATGTCCCGCCTATCTCTTTCAGACCAAACATCAGCGAGCCGAGCTCAGTTACCTGGTGGACAGACCTCGGCGTGTGAACAGGTAAGGAGCACGAGCACGCGCACCTGGTGCCCTGCGTGTGATGTGATTGAGAGTGTTGTTTAGTGTGGCCATTCAATGCCAGAGGGGAGGGACTCTACAAACCACAAGCATGCGATCGTGGCTCAATACCTAGGACTGGTTTTCTCTCTGGCGCTGCCCACCTGTGAATACACTCCCAATCAATTATGACGATAATGAAGTGCAGGATAATGAATGATGATGATGATGAAGAAGATAGTGATATTGACAGTGCTAATTTCTTTTGCCAACTTTTTATTTGTATTATTTGTTACATACGTTAGAAAATAAATTAGGCCTACCACTATCTTCAATACACTTCCGTCTTCAATGTGCTTTATTCTTCTCCTATTCTCTGTCCAGTTCGGCTTTCCAAGAAGCGGATCTCGTTAGCTCTAAAGACAGCGGTCACGGTGACAGCGAGCAGGGCGACAGTGACCATGACGCCACCAATCGAGGTCACTCTACCGGTAAGTTCTTCCACCACCGTCCCCTTGTTAGTTCTTGGCTGGTTGTGCGGCTTGTTGCTCTCGCGTTTTCTCCTCATGCAAAGCCCCGCAGAGGGTCATCGTGACAGTAGGCTATTGTATGGTGTATTGTATTGTATCTGTCCATGGTGTTGATTGATCGACCATGGTGTATCGAGGCCTAGATTAGTCACTTGCAAGCTTTCAGAAGAGTATCCGCTCCCGTGCCTGCTGCTTGTCTGTTATCACCACTGCTCTCTTCCCATTGTGGTGCTGAAAAGAAAGCGACTCACTGTGCACTGCGCTCTGCCGAATCTCGGCTGCTGTCAGAATACCTGACTAGTCGTGTAATGCTCATTCTCACCATCTCACATATTGAAAATGTGCTTAGGACTTATGAAATATTTGCTATAGTGTTTTTCTACCACCATGTGATATATAAACTCTTCTGGTTTAGGCAACTATAAGAATAGGCAACTTTTCGTATATTCTAGTCGTCCTGTGATAGTGACTTCGCTCTCCTGGCTGTAGCTCAATATTGTTATTGTTTTGAGACAATGACGCTCTGCTGAATTTAAGCCTGTTGCTAGTAAATATGCAAGGTCGTTAATGAGGGTGGGCCCGCTGCTAGGGACCACTTGACGGGAACGTGACGAAATTTATAACGAGGACCGGTTGGCTTGTCATTGGGCGCTGCCGTGTGGGAACGGGACCAAATAGGTTGCGGGCGCAGACAAACAAACGATTCATTCATTGACTGCACTGGGTGCTGCTGCCCGCCCTAGGCCCAGCCCCCACCACCGCCCTGACTGCATTCCTCCTTGCCCGTCATCTTTTATCTGCTCCACCTAAAGGATCACATACCGGGTTTTTACAATTGGGCTCCTTAGATGTGCATTCCGTTATCTCGTCATTAATCCGTGCGATTGCTTTGGTCCAGCCCCATCTGTGTGTGTGTCTATGCCCATGTTTTTTTGGATAGAAACATGGTCAGCCCAGGGGGTGAACCCACAGCATGCGAAATTAGCCATGTCTAGAAATTAAAATGCCACTATTGTAAGCCTGTGGATATACACAGACGTTTTAAAGGAAGCATCCTGTTTTAAGTTTTATCTGGTTAGCTTGGACTTCTTTATGAAGTCACTTCTCAGATTGAACACCTTTGATGTTCAACCAAAAGGCATTTATTTAGGTAGTTTATATCATACATCTACAGCTTACATTTTAGCCATAACTAGCTGCTACAGGCTAGTATTAGCTACTTCTATATAGACACTACAGGATCAATACATTATTCATAGAACCTTTCTTTACTTCATGTAGGGCTTGACCAGACTCCTAATGCTAAGTGTTGACTCCATGGTGTGGTATTGAGTGGACTTACTGTCTTTGCTTTTGACTTTGAGTACCCTTGTATGGCAATAGGCTACTGTTGCTTTGTTATGGAATTATCGGAGAGCTTAATGTCTTTAAAGAGATTAATTGCTGTGCATTTAGTCTTTGTTTGATTAGGATAATTGATAGCGTGGCTTAGCATCGTCTGCTTGCACAACACTTGGAAATTACTGTGTTTATTTTGATCAGTTTATATTTTATTTTCCATGAAACATTCCTTAATTTAATGAGGACAGGGTGAACTATAGGGTAATTATAGCACTGTGATTGTGATTGAAAACAATTATCATTTAGGTGAATAAAGGTTTGTTGATATTGGATGGACTCAAGCAGTGGAGTTACTGTGCTGGCATCAGAGATGACATAGCCTATCTTATATAGACTGTTATTATAACCTAGACTATGGATACATTGTCACCCTACTGTTTTGGAACTTTGGAATTGGCATTCCTTCCCACTTCACTATCCCCCTATCCATCTTCCCCCCTCCTCATTCCCCAGTTGCCGTGGCAAATCCCTCCTTAGGCCTGCGGTTCACGTTATCGGCGTGGTAACAGCTCGCTGATCAGTAATTCATTTTCAGACCTCTGCATACCAATTACCAAATGAAGGTTATTATCAAGACTGCTGTTTGCCCTGCTCGAGAGCCGTGCAGAATCATAAGATAGAGACGTACACAATAAAGTAGGGGGTCAGTGCATTTACAGACAGTCTCTCTCGCTCGAACAATCTTAATTTCTCTCTCTCTCTCTCTCTCTCTCGCTCTCTCTCTCTCTCTCTCTCTTTCTCTCTCGCTCTCTCTCTCTCTTTTTCTCTCTCTCTGTCTCTCTCTGTCTCTCTCTCTCTCTCTCTCTCTCTCTCTCTCTCTCTCTCTCTCTCTCTCTCTCTCTCTCTCTCTCTCTCTCTCTCTCTCTCTCTGAATAAGGGAGAGACGTGTTGACACAGTGCGTTCAGTGGTAATTAAAGTCAGACTGATGTACTGTATAGCCTTGGACTGGGGCTGTAAGTATTTTCTCATGTTTGATCGGTAACATCGTTAAAATACTACGGCCCAGAAATAATGTGGATATTCATTCACATCTTTTATTAAACCTTCAGCTTTACTGAGGACATGTACATTCGATACACAGTGGTGTTTTTCCTTTCTTATTTTTTTTTCTTCTGAAGAGACACCTAATGTGCCTCATGGAACATCTAATTTCCTAAAATGTCAAGAAATATCAAAAAGTCTTGATCTGGCTTTGTAGCGGAGACGTTTCCCTCGGAGTGTGTGTGCGTGTGTGTGTGTGTGTGTGTGTGTGTGCCTTATCACTTCTCCAGACTCTAAATGCCAGGGCATGGGCCCTGTTTAAAATGCAAAAGAGATTCATATTCAAAACCCTCGTCATGTGATTATTGGATATGGAAATATGTTCAGTATCCAGGGTCATAGGTTATTGTCACATTGCTTTGGTGAATATCTAAAGAAGTGCAGGTACCACTTGTTGAAATGACGGGTAAATGTATGGTAGAAAACACGGCCACACTATTTGGATAGTCCGGATTTTAGTCCGGTCATACTATCAACAAACTGTCTGTTGATAAGCAACTGCTGGCTAAGGTTAGGTTTAGGGCTAGGGTTAGTAGATAGTTAGTTGAAATGTTACTGATAGTTTGTAGAGCATCTACAGATGGACTATCCAAATAAAGTGTTACCGAAACCACTCATTGATCTATTGAGTATGGAGTCTCTATTAGTAGATACATAATGCCATAGGACAAACTTAACTTTCAGTGCTGACACTCAACGTGATGGTGTATTTATGGGTTTGTTAATATTTAATAACAAACTCTCTCGTCGGCATTATTCCAAGTGGTTAGTGACGCCGAGCCAAATGAATCCGCTTTGTAACAGCAAATTCTCCTTATGCTGACCCGTGGAAACACACACACACACACACACACACACACACACACACACACACACACACACACACACACACACACACACACACACACACACACACACACACACACACACACACACACACACACACACACACACACACACACACACACACACACACACACACACACACACACACACAAACACACAAAGCAGCAGTCTGAAGACTAATCAGTCTATATCATAGGATTATCTGAGGATACTGTTGGTGAGCAGTTTGGGTTTTACTCAGACACACACAACAAAGGACTTACAGTATGTTTGAGTTAAAAACGTAGACTAAACCATGTCCTATGCCACATGGACTAAAACAGATTAAGTTAGGAAATACCCTGGTTTTGCTTAATCCAAAAATATTAGTATCTATCTGAATTAAATCAGACATTGATTTGATTTGTTATTCATGGACTCACGTGCACATTCACAAACTTCCTCTTTGACAGAATGCTGAAGGACTGGTTTATTTCAACAGTTGTTGTTCTTGCAATCGTTCATTTGATGTAATTGCATGGCCAGTTTGAAAGGAAGTGAGCAACCTAGGTAATCCAATAATATTGAGCCTGTGGTTTCCATGATCCAATACCTTGGTCACAGGAAGCTCTGAGAGTGTAATAGTGTGATGTTAATGGTTTTAAACACATCTCTCACTCTGCGTGACCAGTCATACCTGCTGAGAGATCACAGAGAGAAAGACTACCACAGAGGGGCACACACACAAACCACCGGGCCTGACCCTTTACTGACCTCTCAAACTTCAACCCCAGTAAATGATTCAATGAATTTAGCCTGTTTCTCTATTTCCCAATGGCAATTAAAACAAAGAAAAACTACAACACACACCATACATAATACATGAATACGCATCCCTCATAAAACTTGAAGTATGGTGTATTGCATGTATAACATTACTGTATATTTTAGAAGTCTTGGTTGGTTTTCACAAAAGGCTGTTTTTGCTTGAATCTCGCTTTAGTGTAACGGTAGAAAGAGGAAGACGGTGACCTCTTGAACTTTCCCTGTGCAGCGAGGCTGAGAGTTTATCTTTAGAGATCTGAGTCTACACACACACACCCACACACACACACACCCACACACACACACACACACACACACACACACACACACACACACACACACACACACACACACACACACACCCACACACACACACACCCACACAGACACACACACACACACACACACACACACACACACACACACACACACACACACACACACACACACACACACACACACACACACAAGCACGCGCGCGCGCGCACACACACATACACATACACACACAAACACACACACATACACACACACACACACACACACACACACACACACACACACACACACACACATCAGCTTGTGTTTGTGTGTGTGTGTGTGTGCTTGTTTCTCCTGCTTCCTTTTTGTCTTGTTTGAACATGAACGGAGTATGCCCTTTATGACCATTAACTCTCTCTCCTCTCTCCCTCCTTCCCCCCTCTTATTCTCTCCTCCCTCCTTCCCCAGGTGCTGATCTCTTCTCTAACTGCACAGAGGAGTGCAAGGCCCTGGGCCACTCTGACCGCTGCTGGATGCCCTCCTTCGTGCCCTCCGACGGGCGCCAGGCGGCAGACTACCGCAGCAACCTGCACGTGCCAGGCATGGACTCTGTGCCCGACACTGAGGTATTTGAAAGCCAAGAGCAAACGGGCGATAAGTCATTCTCCACCTTTGGCAAAGAGATGCCCCTCAGCCACCTCCACCAAAACCACTACCAAAACCACCACCAAAACCACCTCCACCTCAGCCACCACCACCAAAACCACTACCAAAACCAGCTCCACCTCATCCACCACCATGCCACCCACATCAACCAAGCCACGCTAGAGAGGAAAGAGTTTGAGGCGCTTCTGTCTAGCACGCAAGCGCCTTACAAACCTGCCTATTTGAGTGAGTATCCGTTTTGCACGGCAGCGCTGTAGCTAACCCACTCTACTCTCTCAACCAACCAACCCTGATCTGATGATTGATTTGAACAATACAAAAAATATCAAATTACATTTTTCCCCCATTGGCTCGAAGTGCCATGAAATTCTTTCAAGTCCGCTGACCCATCTAATTCACCCTTTTGTCAGTCTTTAACTAACTCTCTCTCTCTTCTTTTCACACATCTTTATTATCACTCTCTCTATCTGTGATGATCTTATCTTCCGTCACAGTCTTCCATATCAATTCACTCTCTCCTTCCACCACCAGCAGCGGTATCTAAGTGCCTTTTGAATTAAATGTGCCATGATCAATTAGAGTACAGTTTGGAATCCATAAGAGAATTTTGACATCGCTGAGACGTTGACATGATGTATAGCTTGTCTCATTATGGGGAGATGGATGTGTTCATATACAAGCTGCTTCCCTCGCTCAGAAAAGGAATGAAAAAAGGAGTGTTTTTAATCTGTTTAAAACAATAGAGGCTAAGAGATTACCCTCTCATTCGTATTCATCTGATGGTATTACTCTAGCTCCTAGGATCAAAACCGTTTTCGATAATCGAGGAGAGCAGATGGAAGAAGAGGCATATTTCCATAAGGAATTTCTGTTTCTAAACTCCCTTTTGAAAGGGCAGAAAGAGAAGCATCCTCATCACTGCAATTTGGTGATAATGCTTCATTATAATTTTGTCAAGCGCTGCTTTAAGTGTTCCCTGTCCTTTCATCTCTCAACACAACTAGCTCGAAAAATGATCAAACTGCTGGAGTCACGCTGTCTCCCCTACCACCTTAATTCACAGCCACGGCATGCGGCAGAAGGGAAAACATTTGACAGTCATACCAGTTTTTATATTTGTATCAAAGCACTACCTCTGATGAATACAGATGAGGTAGAGACTCTATACAGATGAATATGTCACCTTCATCTCTGTCTAAACCCCCTTCTCCTCCTTTCTGTCTCAGTGACTATACATGGTCGTAGAGCTAATCACCACAAGACATTCCTTGTTTAGGGGATGTCTGTTAGGGGGTCTGGTAAGGGGATATCAGGGGGGGGACAGGGGGGATATTCTCATGATACTAAGAGGCTGTGTCTTTCCCTAATCTGATAAGGTAATCCGGATACACAGAGCCCCTTGTAGCCAGAGACGGCGGCCCAGGCAGAGGCCTGTGGCAGATACTGGGTTGGTCATTACCCTAATCAAACAGAGATGACATAGAGCTGCTGCTAGCTGGGGGATTGTTGAGCTGTCATGGGGAGGGGGAGGGGAGGGGGAAAAGGTTGCGGAGGAGGGGTAGCTCCATTTGTTTCCATGTCGGCCGTGGCCCATTTGAGTTAAGACTAATTGTTGCTGTCCTAAATAAATTGGGCATGCAATATATTCAGAGACGCAGACCCATATTTCCACACATTATCCATGAGTGATTTCACTGAGTGGATTGAAATGATTCTAGAAGAGAACGGATGAAGTACTTCCTAATCTTCCTAACCGTGTTTTCTTGACTGTCTTACAACACTGAGTAAATAAATGAAGGTTGCTTTAGATGCACTGTCTGTAATTTATTCTCTCTCTCTCAGACAAACTTGACCCCTAATCAGCGTGTGTTCTTTGCTTGCAGCGAGGAAAAGGGTTTGCTAGCTCCTTTCGCGTGGACATACCAGAGACCGCATGACTTTGCACAATCAGTCAAAACTACAAAAACGAAATAGAGCATAAAGTTCCAGACTCCATTTCCTTTTGCTGTACCACGTCTGACTGACATTCCTCCTACGGAACACGGAACTCTGTGGACAACATTCCCTCCTATTGGAACACTGCCGGCCTTGGATACTACTATCTATGGGACTCTGGAGGGGTTGGAAGTGGTGGGGACGAACAGAGAGACACGGTTAGGAGACGGACAGGCAGACAGCTCTAAACGAGGACCCCACCGCTCTCAGCAGGACTGAGACAGAGTTGAAAACGGAACTAATAGAGAGGGAGGAGAATGAGGGGGGAGGAGGAGGAGGAGGAGGAGGAGGAGGAGGAGGAGGAGGAGGAGGACGAGGACGAGGACGGAGGACGGAGGACGAGGACGGAGGAGGAGGACGAACATCTCTCCGCTCTGATTTGTGTGTGCCTGTTTGCAGCACTAATGTACATCTTTTAAGAAGAAGAAAAAAATAAAAGAACAACAAAAAAAGACAGGAAACGGAACAACGACGTCACTGAGCCCTTTAGATGTTTATACTCACATCAGAAGCCAGTTGTACAGGAGATATTTGTGCATTTTAAATGCAATACCACTGTTTTAGACTTTACTGTTTTTCTATTCAGTTTGTGTGGTCAGGTGTCTTCTCCTCAGAGCTACAGTACTTCAACTTTATAAGGAAAGATTGTGATTTTTTTAAGTTCTGCTTTTTCTTTTTTCACCACCTAGTGGGTCTGGACAGTGGTGGGCTTCACCTTTGAATTCTAAGCTGTTCAGTAGTTTATATAATATGTGAGAAGTGTTAACTGTACTCTTTTAAAAAGCTTCAAAATGAATATAAATCTATATATACATCTATCTATATATACTTTTTCTGAAGGTGTGCTATCCATTTGGTGGGTTTCCTATTGTGTGTAGACAGAGGTCCATTTGCTGCTTAAAGTGCTGTAGAACGCTTGGGATGATCTTACAGGTTGGGGGCGTTCTTACCATGAAAACATAACAGCCTTATCGTTCACGTGAAACCAAGTTTTCATCCAGTTTGATTATTTCATTTTTCACTTTTGGAAATTGAAAGTTGAAATTCATGTCTATAAATAAAAAAGTGGTAATAATTTAGATTGAATTCCATGGTAATTCTCTGTTATTGTAACCAAAAAAGGGTCAATTAAAAAGAACAAAACAAAAAGTGGCCAAATAATGAAAGGTGTTGTACACATGCAGTGTAAAATCAAATATACACACAGTCTCACACAACACACCAACAATAAACCGAAAAATGCCAACAATAAACCGAAAAATGAGAAATGTGCGGTCTGTCTCATGTTGTTGATTTTCTATGACTTGGGTATAGTAATACATGTATAACATCCAATCACAGTGAAGGAAATGGCTGATATGTTAATATCTTGTCCCGATGTACATTCATTGTATGTCAACTTCATTAATACTTTACTCTGTAAAGTGTCACCTGTTTTATAGGATACGTTAAATTTGTTTTCACATTCTCTATTTCTCTTGATTTTACATACAGCCCCCTGGTGATGTGTTCATTCTAGTGACCAATACACGGTGAGGACATGTTATATTTTGGGGGAAGCTTTTTGACAGCATCTGAATGGAGGAAGGATGCTCAGAATGAAACTCCAGATGCAGTTCTATTATCCAGAGTACATGCTGCAGTTCTGGAAAATCAAACTTTTCAGTTGGACACCCACGTTCATTGGCTTTCAATAGAGTTCAACGCTTTGACAACCGCTACAGAGAAATCATAAAAAATATATGTTTACTATGTTTAGTATGTGAGAAATGCCTATATAGGCCACACAATGATGACTTACTTTACATGGCCAAAAGTATGTGGACACATGCTCATCGAACATCTCATTCAAAAATCATGGGCATTAATATGGAATTGGTCCCCCCCCTTTTCTGCTACAACAGCCTCCACTCTTCTGGGAAGGCTTTCCACTAGATGTTGGGACATTGCTGCGGGGAATTGCTTCCATTCAGCCACAGGAGCATATGTGAGGTCGGGCACTGATGTTTGCCGATTAGGCCTGGCTCGCAGTCGACGTTCCAATTCATCCCAAAGGTGTTCGATGGAGTTGGGGTCAGGGCTCTGTGCAGGCCAGTCAAGTTCTTCCACACCGATCTCAACAAACAATTTCTGTATGGACCTCGCTTTGTGCACAGGGGTATTGACATGCTGGAACAGGAAAAGGCCTTCCCCAAACTGTTGTCACAAAGTTGGAAGCACAGAATAATCTAGAATGTCATTGTATGCTGTAGCGTTAAGATTTCCCTTCACTGGAACTAAGGAGCCTAGCCCAAACCATGAAAAACAGCCCCAGACCATTACTCCTCCTCCACTAAACTTTACAGTTGGCACTATGCAATGGGGCAGGTAGCGTTCTCCTGGCATCCGCCAAACCCAGATTCGTCCATCGGACTGCCAGATGGTGAAGCGTAATTCATCACTCCAGAGAACGCGTTTCCACTGCTTCAGAGTCCAATGGCGGCGAGCTTTACACCACTATTGTGCATGGTGATCTTAGGCTTGTGTGTGGATGCTCGGCCATGGAAACCCATTTAATTAAACTCCCAACTAACAGTTATTGTGCTGACATTGCTTCCAGAGGCAGTTTGGAACTCAGTAGTGAGTGTTGAAACTGAGGACAGATGATTTTTACGTGCTACGCGCTTCAGCACTTGGCGGTCCTGTTCTCTGAGCTTATGTGGCCTACCACTTCACAGAGCGCGCAGAGAAGCACGAGACTGAACGTCACTCAACTTTCTAGATTTTCCCCCTTAGTTAATTAACACTATCAACATTTCCCTTTACTGTGGGAATTGTGATCGAATGAACGCAATATTAGCCACTTTCAATGCAACATACCAAAACAAAACAAACTATGCAAGGCTTAGTATACAAAACTAACTATACAAGAGATGTTGTTGTAGGCAGAATGCATCGGAGTAGGATACTACTGCATTGACAAGACTCAGGCAGGTACTCTACACAGACTGGTGCGCCATAACCAATCAGAGCTGCAGTAGGCCTATATGCAAATAGACCATTGCGATTTATGGATCGGTGCCATTCACTTTTAACTGGACTGTGTTTACAGCATCAGCAGTTGTGGGTAGAAGCTCTTGTTTTGAGATCAAAGTGAGAGCTACATGTAGCGACATGAGCACATTTAGTTAGTGAGTTATTAGCCCAGTTATAGATCATTTGTAGTCAGCAATATTGGAGTGATTGCTTACTACAAGAGCCCAAAACGTGTGGATTTCTAGACATCTTTGAAAAGCAAGTGTTGTATTTTGAGACAGGCTTGAATAATTTAAGTAGCCAATAGGCAGAGGGTAGCATAATTTGTCTGATTCTCTGTAAAAATGGTATGGGAATAATGATGCATTTTATTTTGTAAAGTGGTTTCTTGCATCAAACAACACAACATCATTTTCAGTTACCTCCTCGTCTGAAGGACAAGTGGATAAACAGGTTAATATCAAGCCCTGCATGTTTCAGAATGTAGCCCTACATTGAACACCACACATTTGCTGCAGCTGTAGGCTGAACGATAGAACAGTTATTTCCATGTTAAAGTGTTATGGGACATTTTCTCCATTGTTTTTGATGGTAGGCCACTGGTAGGCCTACATTATGATCAAATAGCCACAGTAGCCTACTTGACCACTGTTAAAACTAACTTAAAGCGGGTACAGCCTCAGCGTTCACAGTAAACGCGTGACGGAAGTTGCACAGAATTTTCACAAGGTTCAAGTTTGCGCTCAGCAGACCTGAAATTTGCTCAGTGATGAAAAACATTAGAGGGAACATTGTTTGCGGCTGAGCCGTTGTTGCTCCTAGACGTTTCCACTTCACAATAACAGCACTTACAGTTGACCGGGGCAGCTCTAGCAGGGCAGAAATTTGACAAACTGACTTTTTGGAAAGGTGGCATCCTATGACGGTGCCATGTTGAAAGTCACTGAGCTCTTCAGTACCGGCTATTCTACTGCCAATGTTTGTCTATGGAGATTGCATGGCTGTGTGCTCGATTTTATACACCTGTCAGCAACGGGTGTGGCTGAAATAGCCGAATCCACTAATTTCAAGGGGTGTCCACATACCTTTGGCCATGTAGTGCATGTTAACTAACACGCTGCGGTGCATGTTAACTAACACGCTGCGGCCACACGCTTCTTTCAGTCGTTTGTCGGTCTGTTGTGTTTCCTCTTTAAAACCTAATCTCAAAAGTTGACATGCTCTTATCATATATTCATTTCACACAGGATAAGTACTAATGATAGAATTTATATCTTAAATCCTATGGTGCGTGTTTAATCATCCTGAATTGGCAGAAACGGGACATAAACAAGGTGGAAAAGGCCTTACAGATGGTGATTAACCAATAGCACAGTCTAAGCGAGAGACATAATTACGTGTAATCCGTTCTAATCTCACATATTTGAATATTCATTGACGGTTTTCACCAGAGATGTGTTCAACTCTGATAAACAAGAGGCATTCAAATCTATATTAATCTTTGGCTCATACTCTACAACAAAAACATAACATGCACAAAATGGTGAGACAATCTTTATTGGGTTCATATTTATTTTCTTTTTAAGTCACAATTGGAAATCTACATTTAGCAGGACAAAAGTAAATGAATCTGACTTTTGACTAATGAGGGCAGAACTATCCGCTCTACTCCGTTTAGATTTAGAAGGAAACTTTGACGAGAACAAATGCGGAATAATCATATCTCCTTTCTTCCTAAATGGAACCCATTATATTTGACCTTGCTCACTCATGTTAATCTCTTTCATATTCCAAAAGTTTGAATATCCACGTGTGGTTATGCACACAAGGTTTCAAATGAGAAAACCATTAGAGTATAATGAAAGATAATTTAAGAACAAAAATAAATGACTTACAATTCCCAAAACAAGACAGAAGACTCCGAAAGGGAAAGAGAGTGTGAGAGAGAATCAGAGAGAGAGAAAAAGAGAGAGAGAGCAAGAAAGAGAGCGCAAGAGAGAGGCAGAGTGAGAGTGAGAGAGAGGCAGGGAGATAGAGAGAGAGAGAGAGAGAGAGAGAGATAGAGAGAGAGAGAGAGAGAGAGAGAGAGAGAGAGAGAGAGAGACTGTTATATTTTCGGGGCATGCGTTATTAACCGATAGTGAGTTTTCAAAGTCACTCATTGCACAAAGGCAGAGAGGATTAGAGAGTGTTAACTTTTATGTTGGAGTGCTCCACTTTCACACACAGACACCAAAGGACTCAACACAATAGCTAGCTCTCAAACCCCCGTTCATCAATGCTGGAGAAATACATATAAATTATGACTGTGACCATGCTAACAGAAGGTTGATTAGAGGTAATCGTCTGGGTTTGAAGTGTTTATTTTTTTGGTCAGTTACCATGCTTTAGTCTATCAAGAGCAAATACAACCAACTGTGGTTGAATTAGTAGAAATACAACAACGCCATGGACCAGCCTTCACAGAGATGTAATAATTTGACCTTGTATGAACAGTTACGCTGATACACATTTATCTTCAAGGTGTTTTTTCTCTCATCACAAGCTATTGAAGGTAGTAACAGCTTGATCCCCACAGAACAAAACACATGTTCACTCTTTCTTCTTCTCTCTCTGCTTACTCTCCCTCATCTAAAACCTTTTAGTCTGTCATAGGTGTCATCACTCCATTTCTCCTTAGAAGTGCAGTATTTTGCAGCGGGCATTTTTCTCCCCTCTCCTGCCAGAGAGAGCATGGCAGGAGGTGACGGAAAAGGAGAAAGGAGGAGGGTGGTGGTCTATTCTCTCTCCTTTTCTCTTTCTCCGTCTCTCTGCTTCCCTCTCTCTTTATCTCTCTCTCTCTTTCTCTCTCTCTCTGTCTTTCTCTCTGTCAAGGTGTTGTACGTCTGTTCACAATCTTATTGTGCTTCCCTCCACTGGGAGATGTTTTAGGGACTTTAGATAGGGATAAAAAGAGTAGGATTGTTATGCTGTGGCATGGAGGAGTGTGGAGGTCGTAATTCCCAGGTGTGGTGGGGCTGTTTGAAAATCCTGCAGGGAAAAAAAGATTAGATAACACACTGTTGAACAGAGAGGCCCAGTGTTGCTGTTGAAATGATTTCACCTTCTACTGTGGACTCTGTACCCTTAATCACATGCTTCTAAAAATAGACATTAAATCTTTAATTAGAAAATAAAATGAACCCTATGTAGTTTGCATATACCTCCTGACATAAACTACATCTACACAGCCCGCTGCATTCTGCTTTCTCACTCACAACAGACAGCAGGACAATGGAATGCGTGCACATGCACTCACGCACGCAGACACGCACGCACGCACGCACACACACACACAACCACACACACACACACACACACACACACTCACTCACACACACACTCACACACTCACAGCTAGGGGAGAC